>NC_142935.1:55220509-55238009 GCF_046866305.1 Octopus bimaculoides
GTGTGTGTTTATAGACGCAGAGGGCGTGAAGTGCGTTTTTATTTTTTTTTTACTCTTTGTTCTGATTTTTGTTTTACCCCTTATTGTCATCCCTATTCTATGTGCATTTTTGCATCTGCTGCTTGCCATTCCTCAATTTAAACACCATTAAACAAAATGAAAAAAAAACCGCTTACTTATCAAATCAAAATTTTTTTAAAGCAGACAATCCTTTTCCGCCAAGTTTTGTTGTGCAGCAAGCACCACACACGGCTAATGGGGAAGCCCTTTGCCATATAAGCAGTCAAGCAAAACGATTTAGTGCAACCGCAAACCCCAAGCACCTAATATGCCTTCTGCCCTTCCCATTCGGTTGACAACCATACTGTGATCTTTGACATGCAATGGTTAAACCAGCACTGCTCAAACTGACAGAATCCACCCACATATAATTCTTTTATTCTTTTATACTTTTACATGTTTCATGGTGGAGCACCCTCTCTAAGTGTTTTAGCCGATCAAATGGATCCCAGTACTTATTTTTATCTGGTGCTTATTCTATCCGCACCTTTTTTTTTTACTGAAACGCAAAGTATAGCGGTAATATTTATCTTCACTTAAATGTAGGTGTTCTGTTTGGACAAACTATAGTGCAGTAGTTGCTATGAGAGAAACTCTCATATTGGCTTTTAGTGCAAAATGTACTCTCGTCTATATCGTTAGCAGGGGAGATAAATCCCCGCCACCTCGCGCGCCAAGACTATTAGATCACGAGATTTCGATTTTCCATGGTCTTGTCAGTGAGGGATGTTCGACCGTTCGACCAAAGAAAGTCGAAATTTCGTGATCGGGTGGTCTCAGTACTGGAGGTGGCGGGGATTTATTTCCCTGCTAGCGATATAAAAAAACAAAGACGTGCATTTTGCACCAAAGTCCAATATGAGAGTTTCTCTCATAGCAACTATCGCAGTATAGTTTGTTCTGACAGAACATTCACGTTTAACTGAGGATAAGTATTACTTCACGGTATTAATACTACCATTGTCAAAAATAAATAGAAGTTATAGGTACATCAGCACACTTGGTTGTCAAACGGTGAGGCACGTCTCTCTCTCTCTCTCTCTCTCTCTCTCTCTCTCTCTCTCTCTCTCTCTCTCTCTCTCTCTCTCGGACACACGCACACGCGCATACACGACCGGCTTGCACACAGTTTCCATCAAAGAAATCCACTCACAAGGCATTGGTTGGCCAGAAGATATGGTAGAAGACACTTGTCTAATATGCGATGCAGTGGGACTGAAAGCGAAGTCATGAGGTTGCGAAACGACCTTTTTAATCATTGAGTTGGACTTGCTCCTAAAAATACTAAGATCTCACCGAGACTTCTGTTAAATGTTTTTTACTCCTTCTCCACTCTTTCTAAACAGAGTTTGCATTCCATGCAATTATGTTTCCTTCGCTAAGGTATCGAATATAGTGACTATCACCCACTCATCCTTCACAGTCCTCTGGATGAGGCTGCCCATCCCCTATAGGAAATACCAGGTTAACGAGCATCTTAGCCATCCTAATATGTTCCGATATCGCATAGAGGTCTCTTGTTTTGTTGCGTGTTGTATATTAACAATATATGAGGTCAGATGACAAATATGAAGCTAAGTGTCCTCTACGTAGGCGGATGAAGGACGCTTAGCTGGATGGAGACAAATGTTCTGCTTCTTCTGTCTGTTTTATTCTATTTATTTTATCTTTATTTTTATATCGAATAAAATACTTTGACCTATATTATAGCAGGTAGGTATTCGTGAAAAGTCCTTTGGAAAATAAATGCTGAATTTCATAGATAATCACTTGCAAAAAAACTATATTTAAATTCTACTTTTTTCCTCTATATCATTTAATAAATAGTAAAAAAATATCTATATATTTTATATACATAACCACCGTATTTGAAAATCTTGAATTAAAACTGGTTAATGACATACAAACAAACATACATACATACACACACATATACATACGCACACACACATACATACATGCGCACGCAAAAGGCATGGAATTAGGTAGGAGAAGCCTAGATGATTACATCATCCTCGGTACTTGAGTTGTGCTTTATTTTATCGACTCCAAAAGAATGAAAAGCAAAGTCGACCTCGGCGGCATTTGAGCTCAGAACTAAAAGAGGCGGAAGAAATGCCTCAAAACATTTTCTCCGACATACAAATGATTCCGCTTTACGTAACTATATAAAGGGATCTAAAGTAATTAACGACAATGATAAAGCTACATTAGTGTCAGCATATTTTACGTGTATCTTTTACCTTTTACTTGTTTCAGTCATTAGACTGCGGCCATGCTAGAGCACCACCTTTAATAATTCTTTTCTTTTTTTTTTTTTTTAGTCAAATGACTCGCCTCCAGTACTTTGTTTTAAGCCTGGTACTTATTCTATCGAGGTCTTTTGTCGAACCGCTAAGTTACGAGGATGTAAACAAACCAACACCAGTTGTCAAGCGGTAGAGAGAGAAAACACCGTCACACACACACACACACAGACGCACGCACGCACGCGCACGCACACACACACACACACACACACACACACACACGCACACAGTCGTGTGATTAGGAAGCAAGCTTCTTACTACACAGCCACGCCTGTGCCTATGTATAGTTGGTATCAAAAAGATTGATTAGAGAAAACTCTACGTAATGAATAATATAAGATATACGAAAATCCCCGTAATTTTATATCACTTGCCTTCATATTCAAGGTAACCTAACTTGTTCCCACCTGTATTGCTTCTTATATACAAATACGTGGGAAACACTCTTCGTACAACCTAGAGGCAACAATGTAGTCATGTGGTAAAAGTTGATTTGATAATGAAGATTTATGTCGATGCCAGCTGTTGTTTGTGTCATGCAGCTGACGAAATATAGGCAGTGGACTATTTGACAATCTAGGTGCAGAAAATAAAATAAAATAAAATAAAATCGATAAATAAATAGTGATAATAACTGTTTCATTTATTTGCCACTAGGGCGGAGAATGTAATAATAATAATAATAATAATAATAATAATAACAATAATAATAATAATAATAATAATAATAATAATAATAATAATAATAATAAATAAATAAATAAATGATATATAGAACGTGGTAGGGTCAGCACGAAGATTATTCAGTTCACCGATCCCGATCGATGAAGCTGAAGGTTTAAGGAAAGGTGAACGAGGGGTCAGCAACAATCTGTGGGTTAGACTGAATCATTTGACAATCAGTATCATGGCGTATAATTAGCAAACAAAAAAAAAAAAACGATTTTTGCAGAAGCTTCCGTTTTCAATGCAGGGAGTGAAGAACAGGAATATTGATTTCTTAAATAAATAGACACAAAAATCTTAGAATTTATGGGGCAATTAATTGAATGTGTGCGTGATTATCATGTCTTTCTTAAGAGTACTAAGCGAAGGTAAATAGCTTTAATAGTCACTCAGAATTGGAACATGAAACTGGTTGTCTGAGATGAACGAACTGATCATCTCAGCCTAGCTTGACTTCGTTCCAGAGAGGAAAAGATAGCTTTCATTATTGTTTTAATTTTATTTTGGGAATAATATTCCTCAAATAAGGCGGCGTCTTCGCAGAATCGTTAGCACGCCGGGCGAAATGCTTAACTGTAGAACGTTCGTCTTTACATTCCGAGTCTAAATTCCGCCGAAGTCGACTTTGCCTTTCAAGATCTTTGTGGTTTTCGTCACTGTTTACAATTATCTTTAAAATTTTCTTTTAATGTATCATATTGATGTAATTTTTGACGCTGAATCCGAATTTGTTATTCATTTATTCTAGAAAAAAATTACAAACATTTTACAGTTTGATAATTCTCAGAATTTTCAGACAATCAGAAAACAGCACGTTCGCTACCTCTTCCATCATCAAGGGGGTGGAGGCATCGGCATGTCAAAACATTAAACAAGGATTTTGTCTTTCTCGTATCTCCTTCTCCTCCTCCTTGTGCGCATGCACAGCATCTTTGGCTACTATGGAAACAGTTCTTCACAATCAGCTATTCAGTACGCGGTGCTTCTTTGCTTTGGTTACTATGGAAATAGAAATTTTCGCCACGATGGTATGTAAAATACGCGCTTCTGAATGGCTAAAATACCCAAAGTTTGCAAATTAAACCAGTGGTTTAGCATATTCAAAAAAATCCGAAGATTTAAAAATTATATAATTATATATATATATATATATATATATATATATATATATTTCAAGTTATCCCAAGTATTCAATTCCTGAGAATAGAAGTGATGCAAACGGGAATGAAATAACAGTAAAGTTTCTTTTTTTCTTAGAGAACGGGAAAAAAAAATGTCCTCAACTTAACTGCAGCAAATGATCTTCAGATTTGGATTCTTCTCGCTATCATATCTTTTAGGTTGGGAAAATACAAGAAGTTAATATTAGGCACAGGTCTGAAATTTTGCGGGTGGGAGTCGATGTAATATGAACCAGTGTTCGACTAGTATTTATTTCATTGACCCCGAAAAGATAAAAGACAAAAAAGGACCTCGGTAGAATTTGAACTCAGAACGTAAAAAACGGACAAATGCTGCTAACAATTCTGCCAGTACGCCGTCTTGAATAAGGTTAATTGCAAAAGCAGCCATACTGACAAAGTGGATAAATGATTTGAAATTTCAAAGAGATCAAAGACACAGGAGTTTAATAATTCTCTAATCCATGGTCGCAGGTATGGCTGTGAGGTTATAAAGCTTTATTTGCAACCACTTGGTTTCGAGTTCAGTCCCGCTACCAAAGTGCAAGAAGATATTTGCACCTCGGGCAAATATCTTCCATTATTGCATCGGTCCGAACAATGCCTTGTGACTGAATTTGGTTAACGGAAACACGGAAGACCGGTGCGCGCATGTACACGCACACACACACACACATGCGCACGCACACACACACGCACACACACATACACATACACAATACATGTATGTATATATGGATATATGTATGTGAATGTACGAATGTATGTATGCATGCATACATGTATACATGTATGCATGTGTGTATATGCATGTATGCATGTAAGCATATATGTGTGTGTGTGTATGTATGTAAGTATGTGTGTGTGTGTGTGTGTGTGCCCGCGTGTGCGCACGCGCGTATCTGCGTTTGTATTGTGGTTGTACCCCACCCACTAGACAACTGTTACTGATTTGTTTACGACCCGTAAATTAGCAGTTTGGCAAAAGATACTGATAGAATCAGTGCCAGACTTTAATAAATAAGTAGTAGGGTCAATAGTTCGACTAAATCAGAGGTTCTCATGCATTTTTGCCTATTAAAGACCCCTTTAATTCGTATTTTACGCAGGGGTAGACCCTTACAGTCATTCGATGTCTAAAAACTCTTATTATGTCTTTATGATTAAATATTATTAGGAATTGTGTACAAAAAATGTTTATATATTTTGAGTGCTGTAAAAATATAACTAGTTTATGGCGCATAAACTTTAACAACAAAATATTATATAGACCCTCGAGGGCCATATGGAATCATTCAAGGCAGCATGGCTGTAGTCTAATGAGGGGAAATAAGTAAAAGAAAGGATAAAAGTTACAAGACGACTCATAGTTGAGAGTATTTGTTCGTTGTTTCCTCTCATGCAATCAATCACGAATGAAAAGAGGTGGGAGTTAGTGACGTTAAAACAAACAACTTGTGGAACACTGGCAATGATGCGTAAAAAAACACAAGATTAATTGCACTTTCGAAAAGTGATCCCTGCCTTCCAGAGTTTCCCCGCCCCCCTTTTCATTGCATCAATCATAGTGAACAATTTGTAACCAGATACTTATCGTGAGAAGATTTATGAAATGTGTACTTGATATTGTGTATTTCATTCCTTTAAATGAGAAAAGACCCACCGATGTTTCAGAAATTTTATTTTAAGATGAATCCAGTGATTTCTATAACATTTCGGGTGGCTGCCAACCAGCGATCTCTCCAAAAAGCTGATGGATATGTCGCGGTCTTTGGAGCATCATTTTCTAGCTGTGAATAGGACCTTTTGTAAAGAAAAGAACCTATACGCAACTAGAAAATGATGGTCGCATGTAAGATCTGATGAACCTTTCTGATACACGAAATCACTTATGAGCTCTCAACTTGGCATTCTGGCATTCAAGAATGAGAAGATAGTTTTTGATCGTACTTATAAGATTATAAGCTTCCAAAATAAAAGTTTTTTCAAAAGGATAAATTGTCAAGAAACTTGAGTCACTTTCCCAATCTCTGTAGAAGAACAAATAATTCCCTGGTATTGAAGATCACAAACTGGAATAACACAACGATATACATTACAAAGACTGCTTGCAAAACATTCACGGCTGGTGTTGTCTAATTTTGGAACCTTTGATTACAGAACCATCTGCCGTAGAAATGGAACAAACGGAATTATAAAAGGACTTTGGTCTAAAGATGATTCACAAATCACAGTATGTAACTGAACACTGCAGCGATGTGCGACTCCACTCAGTTATCGGCACAACATACTGCTGTCAATGACTGTACACTGAAATGAGTTTTGTGAAGTCGAAATATTGTGTAGGCTTTCCAAATAAACATCTGACAAAGCGAATTCATATAACCTTGAAAATGTATCAGCTGGATTTTCCGCAACTCCCATCAAGATGGCGGCCCGCAAGACATCTGCTAACATAACAGCTTTATTCGTCTGATAATAGAAGCATTGTCTGTTTTTCATAAAAAAATATTGATAAGACTGTAAATTTGTCAGGTGATATCTGATTAAAATGCGTATAATTTTATTGTTTACGCACACACACACACACACACACACACACACACACACACACACACACAACACATGCATGAATACAGGCGCACACAAATATATGTATATGTACCGCATGTATGTATGTATGTATGTATGTATGTTCTCCCATGTTTTGACCAGATATTTACAAAGATAAATAAATGTTGAAAATATCTTAAATTCTTTTCTGCATTTACTTTCATTTTTAGTAGTCTAATTTTATACTACTTAAATGAAAATTTGCATATTTTTCTTGAATGTTTTCCATAGGTTCGTCACAGTATGAAATACGCTCCGTTGCGTTAAAACAATCATGAGTCAATATTTTCAAAACTTTTCATATATATATGTACACATTGTGATTACATAAACTCAAATAAATTCAGAAACTAAATGTATAAATAAGCACCATTACACATGTATATTTCTTAACAATATGTATGTAACAATAAAAACGTGTGTGTAAATATTATTGAAGTCATGTAGCTCTCAAATATCAAAAGTTCGTTGTATTTGGCTTCCACATTAATCAAATTTGGCCACCGTTTCCAGAGACGATAACATCAGGAATCTTCCCACCAAATAACTCTCAGAACACTGTAAATTTGACATCCAACAACTGGTTATTCCAAGGAGAGAGAGAGAGAGAGAGAGAGAGTGAGAGAGAGAGAGAGAGAGAGAGGGAGAGAGAGAGAGAGAGAGAGATAGAGAGAGAGAGAGAGAGAGAGAGATAAAATACTGAGCAGCAGAAAACAATTTAAGAAAGCAGTTATTAATGATTTTCAAATACGGTGGTTATGTATATAAAATATATATTTTTTTTACTATCTATTAAATAAACTTGAAATCATGGAGAAATAGCGTTAAAAACCATTCACGGCTCTAATTATTTTGAAGAAGGACTCTGCTCAAAATACCAAAATTCAACTTTTCGCCCTACAAAGTATGTTAATTTTTTTTTTTTTTTTACTTCATTTAGTATTTAAAGCAGCCGGCTGGCAGAATCGTTACCGCGCCGGACAAAATACGTGGCAGCATTTCTTCTGGCTCTTTATGTTCTGAGTTCAAATGCCGCCTTCATCCTTTCGGTTTTCATCCTTTCGGATAAAATAAGTACCAGCTGTGCACTGGATTCGATGTAATCGATTCCACCTCCCATCAAAATTAGAGAGAATTATTTAAAGCAAGTGAGGCTGATAAAATCATCGGAAAAATGCTTTTTGACTTTCCAGTAAATTTCTTGAAGGATGGATGTGCGAGACGAGCAGGATTTGAGTGTATGAACCTGCTCAGAGCATGCTATTGTACATTGCTCAGAAACTTAATAGAAATGCATTCGGCCTCTTTGCCGAATAAAACATTGAAATTTATTTCACGCAACTTATACTTTCTGACGGGACACGAAAGACATTATGTGAAATAAGTATTCGCCCAAGCCATGTCTGATAAATTTTTAATTAATGTGATGTTCATGCTTTTCCCAAAAATGTCATTTGTGAAAATTAGTGAAGTGATGGCTCATTGAATCCTTATCGGACTGCTCAGCTTTGTCAAGACAGGCCCATATGCACAGCGGTACTTGTCACTTTGTCCCGAACAATATTATCAATCAATCTTTAATATCAATAATATTGGTTTCACAAAGACACCGGGTTATTATCTGTGTCGGTGTTTGTCAATGAAGTTATGTTTTTCTTGTTTTCCGTGGAAGCACGTGTATTTGTGTGAATAGGTGTGTTTGCAAAATGAATATAAATATCTAAGCGTATATGTGTGGACTGTATGTATGTATGCATGCATGCATGCATGTATGTATGTATTTATATATGCATGCGTGTACGTATGTATATGCATACAAATAAAAACACACACATACATATATATATATGCATACACATGTATATGCATATATATATGTACATATGTGTATATATATATACATATATATGCGTACATATATGTGTATATATATGCGTATATATATATGTGTGTATATATATATATATATATATATATATATATATATATATATATATATATATATATGCGCATATATATATATGCGTATATATATATATGCATATATATGTATATATATATATGTGTGTGTGTATGTATGTATTTATATATATATATATATATATATATATATATATATATATATATATATATATATATATATATATATACGTAAGGTAAATATATATTCACACACGCACGCGTACATACATTTAGAAATGCATACACATATATGTATGTTTGTACGTATACATTTACATATATACGTGTAGGCGTGCATGTGAGTACGTGCTTGCATTCATACTTTTATGTGACTTCATTCTTTATTTTACTATCTATAAAGCTGTAGTATTGCCAACTACGAAGTAAAACATCATATGGTGTACATACAATTTATTTAATAGCTTTGTTCTTATGTATGTGGCAGGGTTTATGCGTAGTTATCTTTCGCTGATTTCAGATAAATCTCTCCTTATGATAACGGAGTCAGTTAGACAGCAAAACAATTGGTTGACTACAGAACAAACATAGATCTGTTTTGACGTCTAGGTGACTTCTTTGTGCTTGAGAAACAAGATGGCTGCCGAGGAATCGTCTGCAGGATGGGATAATGCAAACATATTTATTGTTGAAGGCAAAAGTTAATGCTGTTGGATGATAAAGATCAGAACAAGTAATAATAATAATAATAATAATAATAATAATAATAATAATAATAATAATAATAATAATAAAGAGAGTGAAAAGATGCAGAATGAAGAGGAAACTGTGTATTTTTCAGATCATATTTTTTAGATTACTAACATAAGAACAAGAAATAGAAACGGAAGCGGAAGTTAATTGCATCGACCCCATGATCAACTGATACTTATTTTATAGACTCCCGAAAGGATGAAATGTAAAGCCAACCACTTCAGCATTTGAACTCAGAACGTAAAGAGCCGGAAGAAATACCGCTAAGCATTTTGTTCGGTGTGGTAACGATTCTGCCAGCCCGCTACTATTCACCTTTATTAATTCTCTCTAATTTTGGCAGAAATTTTAGGAGGAGGCGTAAGTCGAGTACATCAACTCCAGTTGAGTACTGGAGTCGATGTTCTTCCAGCTGGTAAAATCGTTGTCCGGCACAGTAATGATTCTGCCAACACCTCTCCCTTCTTTATTAATGCGATGATAGAATAGATTTTGCATCCATATAATTCCTCTTTCTTCACCATGGTGACAAGTTTAAAAAGGTGAAAGCCATCTTAATATTTCAAATTTTGGCACAAAGCCAGCATGTTCGGGGAGGGGTTAAGTCAAGTGCTCAACTGCTACTTATTTTATCGACCCCGAAAAGATGAAAGATAAAGTCGACCTCAGCGAATTTTAACTCAGAACTTAAAGACGGATGAAATGCCGCTAAGCACTTAGCCCCGAATTCTAACAATTCATCTAGCTCGCCGCCCTGAAAACCATCTTAATATTATTAAACATAGCAAGGATGCTTTAGCATGCTAGGCAAAAGGCTTAGCGGCGTAGCATGCTGGGTAAAATGCTTAGCGGCGTCGCATGCTAGGCAAAATGTTTAGCGGTGTTAGCTTGCTAGGCAAAATGCTTAGCGGCGTTAGCATGCTGGGCAAAATGCTTAGGCGTGTTAGCATGCTAGGCAAAATGCTTAGGCGTGTTAGTATGCTGGGCAAAATGCTTAGGGACGTTAGCATCCTGAGCAAAATGCTCAGCAGCGTTGGCATGCTGGGAATAATGCTTTGCGGCGTTAGCATGCCAGGCAAAATACTTAGCGGTGTTAGCATGCCGAGCAAAATGTTTTGCGGCATTTCGCTTGTCTTTACGTTCTGAGTTCAAATTCGGCCTTGTCTTTCATCCTTTCGAGGTCGATAAAATAAGTACTGGAAACCAATATTATTAAACATAGTGATTTCTCCACACACACATACACCTACTTTCAGTCTCACAACCTCAGAAGGCGAGTGGGTTTGACAGTAAGTAACCAGAGAAACACTAGACTTGTAAGATAATGAATCAGACATGGTGTCTGGTCACTGGTATTTCTTTCTGCACTTGTCTGTTACTCTATGTCCGTCTATTCTGCAGAACCATTAGAACAGGTTATATAGACATAATATTAAAAACAGCTGTAATAGTCACGTAATAGGGTGCTAGAGAAAGAGAAAAATAGCAAATGAAAAAGTATACGTGAAACATTTTATTTTTATATGAATGCGCGCGTAAGTAACCGTCTTGGTATTTTTGTGTATATATGCGTGAGTGGTTATGTATTCACACACACACACACAAACGCATTAATGTTTGCTTTTATGTCGAGTTACAATGAAAACAATTTAACATTAAACTGAAGAATGATTCAATACTTTACTTAGAATACATATATATTATAATTTTACAAGAAGATGGACGACAGCGACTTCGAAGTTTTACGCATGAATAGCCTTCATCGGACTGTCAGAGGAAAGCTAGCCGGTTAAAACTTCTAAGTCACTGTCAACACTATTCTTGTAAAAATAATAATCTTTCCTACTATAGGAACAAAGGTTCAGACTTGCGAGGAAGAAGGATAATTGCTTACAGTGACTGCAGCGGTATTTGTTTCATCGACCTCGATAGAATGTAAACCAAAGTCACGGTCGGTAGAATTCGAACGCAGAACATAAAGAGACACGAAGCATTGTTATTTGCTGAGCTAATGATTCTGCAAGCTTACTGCCTTCAGTGCCAACTAACAAGATAACAGTTTATGTCATAATATAAGAAGTTATCAGGAAGGTCACAAACAATACTTGTTGCTGCTTTATAATTTAGCTTATTCATATTCACATAGAAATCAACACTGTAAAACACAACACCAGAAATTTGATCAGAATTGTTCCTGGCTAATTCAGCATGCATTCGGGTTTTAATTTAGTTTAATTGAACTCTAGTCAACATTTGCATGAGACATTTGGAACCATCTAGTTTGACGCCTCTCGAATATTTTCATTTATCTCTCTCTCTCTCTCTTTCTGTCCCATTCTCTGAAACACACGTTTACATACATACATACATACATACATATGTGTGTATGCGCACACACGCACACACTCACACACACTCACACACGCTGACGTACACACACACACACATGTAGGGTAAGTCGTTGATGGCCGACTAGACAGTATGATAGAATATTCGACTACTAAACAATGAACCGCAAGTTTGCATTCCATCACTGTCGCATTCTATTTTCTCTTTAAAACACACACGCAAACATACACATATGCACACAATCACACACAAATACACACACTAAGACACACATACACACACACACAACCTGAATTTCTATCTCTCTCTCTCTCACACACACACACACGCGTACGCATGCGCACACACATATACTCATACACACATTAACATGTACACAGAGTCGTAGATGACTGAGTAGATAGACTGTTACAAGGTTCGATTGCTAAGCGAAGAAACGCAATTTCGAATCCCAACATCGCTCTAGAGCCGAGTACCGACCAAGGCACTTGACTCTTAAAAATAAACAAAGCAAAAAATAAAACTAGTCCACCTAGTGATAAATAGGTACAGTGAGAAGTTCAGCTGATTACTCTGTAAAATGCAAGGGTAGCTTTTAGCATTAGGTCGTCTTGCGTTGCTCAGCGCATTGGGCTTTGTAACGGAGAACATTCCAAGTTCACAACTTCTAGGCCAATCATACTTTCGGCTTTCGTTAGGACTTGTCATAAGTGGCATTTCCCTACAACCGTTCCCGTGAAATTCTCCAACCGTTTCTTTAGTGATTACTGATTTTTGCAGAGCCAAGTTGCTGGCCCGGCGCCCAACCCTCCTGCTTCTTCTCCTGGGTTTGAGAGCGACATTGGCGCAAGAACAGTCTATTCGACAAATACTTCGTTGGCTTGAGAAAGACTGGAACTTGTGCTAGCGAGTGCTCATGAATGCCGTTAGAAGTTGGGTGCTGCCAGATGGGAGGCGCAATGGCCCAGTGGTTAGGGCAGCGGACTCGCGGTCATAGGATCGCGGTTTCGATTCCCAGGCCGGGCGTTGTGAGTGTTTATTGAGCGAAAACACCTAAAGCTCCACGAGGCTCCGGCAGGGGATGGTGGCGAACCCTGCTGTACTCTTCCACCACAACTTTCTCTCACTCTTACTTCCTGTTTCTGTTGTACCTGTATTTCAAAGGGTCAGCCTTGTCACACTGTGTCACGCTGAATATCCCCGAGAACTACGTTAAGGGTACACGTGTCTGTGGAGTGCTCAGCCACTTGCACGTTAATTTCACGAGCAGGCTGTTCCGTTGATCAGACCAACTGGAACCCTCGACGTCGTAAGCGACGGAGTGTCAACAAATAAGCTGCCAGATGGATACTTGCATGGCTGTTATAGTTGGTAAGCCCCTTACATCAGTTCTGATCGAGTAGGCCTATAGGCAAAGGTGTCCAACCATAGTCCTTTCCCCAATTTATTATTCGTCAGTCATAATACATCATGGTCGACATTATTTGATGCGTACGTCATTTTTTTTCAGGAGGTAGGATATAAATTTAAGGGAGGTTTAAGGTGCTGTTTCTAGCAGATCGAACGACCACGAAGCAGCTCTCAGTTAAATTAGATAGATAAATAGACTAATAGACAGGCAAACAGACAGATCGATAGATAAATAGATAGGTAGATGGACAGGCAAACAGACAGACAGGCAGGTAAACAGACTGACTGACAGACAAACAGATAAACAGACAGACAGATACACAGGCAGACAGACAACAGACAAACAGACAAAAGACAGACAGACAGATAGATAGATAGATAGATAGATAGATAGAAAGCAAGATAGATAGATAGAAAGAAAGCAAGATAGATAGATAGAATGCTAACGACAAGATAGCTACAGAAAGGATGGAACCAAGAAAATTTTCTTTGCAATTCCCTCAAAACGCTAATGTTTACCAAGAGCATATTTTTAGTCAAGCATCCATTGTATGATGGCAGTTATGTCCCCGCTGTTGTCATAGCTATGCCCGTGTTTATAAACAATTGTCAAGTGAACCGTTGCTGTCATTAAATATCCGTCAAATAAACGAGGCAACAAGTAGTTCAAACAACAAACAAACCTTACTACCATAGTTACGAGTAAACGCAGAAGCCAGTTTATTGGAATCTTTCTCTGTAACAAAACAATTACCTCAATCGTCTGCTTCACTGATTTAGTGCATAGGTGAACCTGTTAACGTTTGACGTTGTCGTACAGGTTGTTGGCTGCTTAAAGACTGGGGAGGAGCAGTAGGAGAAGAAGAAATGTGTGCGTGTGTGTATGGGAGGGAAATAGTCTGTACCACGTCTGTACTAACCTTAGCGACTGTATCAGTGCAGATGTTTTGTTGCTGTTTACATGTGTTTGGGTTGTTATTGGTATATTTCTCTGGCTACCATTGTTTGTTTATTTTCCTCGTCTAAGCAATGCCATTTATTAATTACGACCCTTCTCGACTACTGCTTCACTTGTTTTGCAGCCTCTACAAAAGAAAACATCATCATCATCATCATCACCAGCAACAGCAGCAGTAACAGCTGCAACACTTGCAAAATGGCATGGAGCAGGGACTGCAGTTGCTTCAACAGCCAGAAGGGCAACAAACGAAGAAGAAGAAGAAGAAGAAGAAGAAGAAGAAGAAGAAGAAGAAGAAGAAGAAGAAGAAGAAGAAGAAGAAGAAGAAGAAGAAGAAGAAGAAGAAGAAGAAGAAGAAGAAGAAGAAGAAGAAGAAGAAGAAGAAGAAGAAGAAGAAGAAGAATGGTAGTGTAGGAGACGAACGAAACAAAAAGAAGCAAAAAGAAAACCGCATTGTTTCTTCAAACAGGTTAATGACCGTTAAAAAATTTTATTTTCAAATGTCTTAAAAGTTGTGAATTTAGTGACATCGAGTGTTACGTTCTTTTTGTCACCTGACTTGACTGGTTTCTTGTTACAAACACTCACGCCTCATCTTTCTGTTTATTATTATCCGAAACATTAAGGCGGCGAGCTTGCAAAATCGTTAGCACACCGAGCAAAATATGCTTTGCGGCATCTCGTCCATCTAAGTTAGAATTCCGCCAGAGTCAGCTTTGCTTTACATCCTTTTGGGTTCGATAAAATAAGTACCAGTTGAACACTGCGGTCGCTGTAATCGAGTTACCTCCTTCCCCGAACCTGCTAGCTTTGAGTCAAAATTTGAATCTATTATCAAAATTAATATTGAAATTTGAAACCGTTAGTAACGTTAATTCGGCGAGCTGGCAGAATCATTAGTACGCCGGAGAAAATGCTGTCTTTATGTTTTGAGTTCAAATTCCGCTAAGGTCGACTTTGCCTTTCGTTCTTTCGAGATCGACGAAATAATACCAGTTGCGTACTGGGGTCGATGTTATTGAATTACCCTTTCCCTTAGTGTAGAAAGGTTTATTATCTACAAGATTGAAGGCTGCGTGCCGACAGAATCGTTAGCAATCCGGAAAAAAGTGTGGCGGTATTTCATCTCGCCTTACGTTCGTAGTCCAGATTCCACCGAGCTTGACTATTCCTTTCATCTTTTAGACTTGCCCTTTCCCTTAAAACATGTTGGCCTGTGTCAAAATTATCTGCAACATTTCTGTGGAGGCAGTGATTGATATTATATCATAATAATCAACAATAAAAATTTAATATTGTCATTGTATACTTTGATAGACATTCTACAATGGTTACAGCTAATGTTCCCGTAGCGTAGCTATGTCAGATTGCCACTTCATGCAAATATTATTATTCAACATTCATTTAAATTTGGTAATTTTCAAAACTTAAATGTCTCGAGATAGATTCATATTTAATATTGGAGAACATCCTGATTACGCCCATACTCTATCACGATGATAATTTGCATACGATTGTGTGTGTATGTGTGCGTGTGTGTGTGTGTGTGTGTGTGTGTGTGTGTTCGCGCGCGCGCGTGTATGTATGTGTATGTGTGTGTATGTGTGTGTGTGTGCGTGTGCGTGGGCGCGCGCGTTCGTATTTTGTCATAGAAGGAAGCGTCATTGGTCTTTTGTAACGGTCCTCGAGACTTGTAAATGATAGAAAATGTGATAAGGAGCAATGGATCAAAATATTGAGTTATCCTCTGAACGGAAACATGATCAAATACTTAAGGTAACAGCTTGGATTCCACTCAAAAGCATTAAACTGACCAACAAATGAGACCACCGTAGTAATGGTGTTGAAATCGACAGTACACTATAACCACACACACCAGTTAATATTTTGGTAAACTATCACTGGTACATGCTTATACTTTACCAGACTTACGATGTATTTCTTCGATTAAAACTTAAGTCTCGCCACAAAACCAATTACATTAGCATTGAATCTCGAATGTATTTGTTAAACCATAAAGTGACAACTCCATTAAGTGTTTTACAAAATTGTTGTCTTGTCAGGTGAACGTTTAACAATAATAAACGACCTCTTCTGTTTAAGTTCTTGACACTCTTGAATATTGTTATTAACTATAGTGATAGCCTGCTATAGTTACATAATGATGAATACGTGTGTACATTTTTCAAATAGTGTTGTGCAGGTGCATAAAGTTAAAGTTGTATTGGGTTCCAGTTGATCCGATCAACGGAACAGCCTGCTCGTGAAATTAACGTGCAAGTGGCTGAGCACTCCACAGACACGTGTACCCTTAACGTAGTTCTCGGGGATATTCAGCGTGACACAGTGTGACAAGCTTTAGGTGTTTTCGCTCAATAAACACTCACAACGCCAGGTCTGAGAATCGAAACCGCGATCCTATGACCGCGAGTTCGCTGCCCTAACCACTGGGCCATTGCACCTCCACTTGATAAACTGATAAACACGAAAAAAAGGAATAAATACTGAGAGATAGGTAGCTAGATAGATAGACAGACAAGAAACAATATTGAAAGGTATATATTAAACATAATGAAATCACACATTACAATGTATTATAATTTTCAACTAGGAAAAAACACCACGCCTTAAATTTTACCTTGTTTGTGGGAAAATTGTTAACATCGTAAAAAGTAAAAGATATAGGAAACTTCTTGACAAAATAAATAAAAAAACAATTGAACAATGGTGGTGAATATTAGGTGGGGTTCTGTCCTCAGAAGCAAGTTCGTGTGAAATGAGAAAAGAAAATAAACAACTTTGTATTAATATTTTAGTTTTTTTATTCATAGCACCCACGACATTTCTTACTTGTTATTGACACTGAACTCTGTCCGTGGCGAAAATACTAAATTTTCAAACAACATCCTCTATGTAACCACAAATAAACAAAACAAGTTTAGCTAGTCAACATTTTGTACCAGTATCCAACTCGGAAGTCTGTTTTTGGTAATTTTGAATGCCTTTAAAGCTAAAAAGTATTTTTTTCTCTATACGAAATGTTATATTTCGTAAAATGTTTAACTTAGCTTAATTTTTTTGTATCAATTTATAGATTCCAAATTTTCAAATCGTCTTCAGCGTAACTTAATCTGAAGAGATTTTTCTTCCCCATAATAGGTAAGCAGTGGGGGTCACAGCATGTATTCGCACTACTCTAGCTACATTTGCTTAAAATGACC
>NC_142935.1:55243009-55258009 GCF_046866305.1 Octopus bimaculoides
TAAAACAGAGTCGTTAGAGCGTCGAAAAGGATGTTTTGCGGTATTCGTTTCGACTTTCCACACTTTGAGTTGAAATCTAGGTGACATCAGTTTTTGTGGTCGAAAAAAATAAGTACAAGACTGTGTGGGGTGGGGTGCAGATTGACCGAATTGCTAGAGCATGAGAGAAGATACCTTACAATATATCCATTCAGGCTCTTAGAGTTCTGGGTTCAAAATACTGTGTAGATGTCAAAGACCAGAGTTAATCTCTCGACAACAGGAACACTCAGTTCAACTTGTAATTAGCCTATATAACAAATAGTCTTGCAGCCAACACAGATTAACTGACAACGGCATGTCGTGATTCCATCCAGCAATGAATTAAACACAGTCGACTGAAACAGAAAATGTATTCATGAAAGAAAGCTTCGTTGAATAGAGATACGATCCAAGTGGTTGAAATACTGGAAGCTGTTTCCTGTTTCAATCACCCAAATTTCTGATCATTTGTTTTCTATTACGTTAAATAGTTACTGCTCTTAAGGGCTGGGTCATTGGTAAGCCTACCATAGAGGAGCATTTTAATTTTTTTTTTTTTATCAGGTGGGAATATATTTTCTATGATCATTTTACAGGATCATCAACACAAGTGGTAAGTAGGGAGAAGGTAACTTCAAAACCGGAAGTCCGAGCTGATTCCTTGAATCAACAGGACTCTGCTAGAGGCACTCACATTGCCAGGTGGTAGCGTTAAACTGGACGACGGGTTAATTTCATCACCCATATAAACTATGCCGGAATTTGAACTCACAAGGCATCTAGTCCAACGTTCTTACAATTCCAAAGTTCCTCGTCCTGGATTAGTACTTTAATTATCGAAATGATAACTAAATGATTAAATGATTAAAGGCAAAATTAAGCTCGGTGGGATTCGGACTCAGAGCGCCGAGTGTCAGAACAAATCCCGCGAGGCATTCTATCCGATAGTCTAACGTCTCTGCCAATTCGCTGCCTATTTCAGTCATTAGATGACAAAACTGAGAAAACTTGGATACGCTCAAGTATACTTTGCCTGCCACACAGAACGTTACTCCAGAACAGACAGGTGGGTAACCTATGATGAAAGATTCGGTTTGTATTAGGTACAGGAAACTGTTACATCAAGATAGTGGATCAAAAATGCAGGCCAGTTTAACACCATCACTTGTTTCTTGGATCCCTTTAGTGCAGTTTACTCCGTAGCAAGAAGTCAGACCGCCCATGTTATTCTTACAAACATTGGTCTACAGTTTCTCAGAGTGGATATCAGCCATATTGATTCATATAGATACAAAAATCCTTGGTACTCATTCTTCCTCACTGGTTATTTTTCTTTAGAAAGAGCAACAATTTCACGACTAGTTCTAACTTTAAGTTGATTAAATCATACACATTAAATGAATAAGCAATTTATTATTGTATTTATAGCTCACGAAATAACCGTAGCAATACACTACTTTTAAAACTGATACTTCACAGCAGATCAGTTGAAATTTAGACATAAAATACAAATAAACCGGTGTCATATTTGGTCGTATTGCCTTTTCTTTAATTGAAACCATAATCTGTAATGAAGGCTGTAGTTTGGACAATAACAATGGTTCTTATAATTTCAGAAAGTACTATAAGCTCAAATAGACCAAATGAGTTATCTACCAATCTAACAATTATCCGAACTAACAACGAGAATTTATAGCAAGTCGAGCGATCGCGTATACATGTTAGAAATAACAGCGAAATCTCCCTCAAAACAATGATTCTTAACGTAATAAATTATTCAATTATTCAAACACTACACTATTTAATATTTCATGTTTAAGATATTATGTATGTTTTGATGGAGGCTTAGGCTACTATTTTTATAGGTCGAGTGTCCAAGTAGAGATTTTCTCATTGGCTTCTTCATTGTCTAAAGATGTGTTAGTAGTGGGTTTTTCTTTTTGTGCATGGTTGCAATGAGTCATTTTTTTTTTAAAACAGGAGTTTTGACCTGACAGTTTGTTAGCACTAAACAAAGGTGCTTTCAGCATTGATGTAACGATGAACTAGCCTTGCTCTAGCCCAGTGGTCCGCATCCTTATATTCTTCTCAAAATTCGGCGGCACACTGAACTAAAAATATAACAGGGGAAAAAATTATATTCAGGTTACACTGCGGCACACCTAGCGGCATACCGGTTGCAGAACACTGCTCTAATCTAGATTCACTTCAAGGACTATGTCTTAGAGCAAATTTGGTCGTTTACTAAATCAAACAAGTCGAACATATCAAACCATCACTGACTAAATAGGAACAAGTACGAAACTTCCTTTTTCTTTTTACTTTTCACCTTTTAAGTCAACATTCTAGCGTTAGTCCCATGCTTTATTAGAAATATGTACTGAATTAAGTACTGGCCTTGATCTAAATACGGGTATGTTTATCTATAACACGCAATTCACATGACAGTTAAAGTATCAGAAAAAATACACAGCAGCAGAGAACATAAAGAAAGCTACCAGCAGTTAGTTCTAAGTAATGATAAAATGTAATAGAATTCTTGGTGAAGATATGGGAAAAGACAGAAATATTAAAATTCTATATAGTCATATAAATTTCATGCGTTAACGGAGAAGCAAAGAACGAAAAGCTTAAACTAGATTAATTCTTTATAAGCTAGAAAGGCGTAGCTAATGATATGGACTGGGGTTGATAATAAACTAATAGCTTGAAAACTAGGCCATGAGATATGATAAAGACGAACAAGTACATAAAACAATAGATTCATAATTTCTTACATACGCATTAAATGTCAGAATTACAGAGGTGAAGTAATTAGGATTTTGTTATGTTCGTGATTTTCTCCAGAAAATTGGTTTCAAATTTTGGTACAAGGCCAGCAATTTCGGCGTGAGTTGGGTAAAGTCTATTTCATCGATCCCACTGCCCGACTGGTACTTATTTTATCAATTCCGAGGAGATGAAAGACATAGTCAACCTCGGCGAAATTTGAACTCAGGACGTAAAGATGGATGAAATGCCGCAACATGGACAAAAGCAACAAACGCAACAGCAACAACAACTATAAACTGCACACAAGAAGAGACTGCTCTTACCAACCAGCCATTCATTGTGTTATTATATCAGTAACAGTTTTGATATGGTCAATGAAGGGAGAATGCAAGATGTTAATGCAAAAGATTTGAGAGGGTTAACAAAGTCACGTAGTAAGAGTTTATCTGTTGAAGATCTGCAGCAGTTAGCACAGCAAAGCATCCAAAATGAACCCGTAAAATATATTGTAGAAGCAGTAAGAAAGAAATTTTATTTCTGAATAACTCAATAACAAGACTGCGGAAATCCAGGAGCAATTTACTGAGAATGACTCCACACTGCAGCAAAACAAAGACAGGCGTTCTGAACATGAAACTCTGTTGCTGTGAATTGCTTAGTGAGCAAAAGACTCAAGAAAACGCAGACGACGTTAGATACAGACATCATTAGACGCAAACAACTGTAGAGACATACATTTGACGCAGACGACATTAGACGCAGAAGATTGTAGACGCAGAGGACATTAGACACAGATGCAGTTTTTAGATTAGATGCAGTTTTTAAAAAGCAGCCAATACACAAGAAAGAACGACATCTTGAAACCCCACCCCAGATATAGCACATTATATTTCTCAGTAGTGATATTTAGCTGAATTTAATGGTGAGTAGGTCAATGTACTTGTGATTAAAATTGATTAATTTAACCTACTTATAATTTTATAACATTAGATCTTAACTACAGCTCGTTTTGGAATTTTATCATAACTTTAGATCACAGTGCATAACATCACATTGTGTGCCATTATCTCAAGTTATTAGGTGCTTGAAAAGCGCGACAGCGAGTTTCTGTTTTTTTTTTTTAAGTCGTATAACTGTATCTATTATCATCTTTTGAATTTATGTTATTGTTAAAAATTGCTTATAGAGTTGGTATCTCTATAAATGCCGTTATAATGACACCATATAACACGGCTTCGTTTAGCCTAGTTAGTATTCTTTAGAAACGTAACTAGAGCGCTAATTGTAGTATTACAGTATGTGATGCATTTGTTACGAGATATATTATAGGTGACTAAAGAAGGCATGCCAGATGGACTTGGGAGGAAATGGCAGGCATTTTTAGTTCAGAGGAACGAAGAGTTGATTTGTAATGATACTTTTGGCTGATTGAGGAGACTGCATCCTGTGGGCTAGAGGCTATAGAGTGTTGATCAAGAGTGATGAGATCAAGAATGTTTGTGCATGAGACAATAAAACTGTCCTATATGAGGGATCAGTGTTCCATAGTAAGTTTTACTTGAACTTTGTGAAGAGTTAGTAGTTGATGGTAAAGCAAAAGATTATATTTATTAAAAGAAAGAAACACTGTCAGAGAAGGATAAATAAAATGCAAAGGGAGGGAGAAACAGGGTGGGAATGGAGGGATGAAATAGAGAAAGGTGGATGAAGAGAGAGGCCTTCCGATTCCGGTTCCTAAATCAAACATGTAAAAACAAAAAATCACTGAGATTGAATGCGGTGTAACCTATGCTTGACTGAAGAGGGCTAATAATACCGAAACATATGAGTAGTTATTAAAATAATTACAATGGCATTTGTTATGCACCTAATGTTGTCTCTTCTTCATCACACAAGGATTTGTAATTAAATTTTTAATGCTCAGTGCTAAATAAAATATGTTAAAACAACAAAATATGCTAACGCTAATTTAACTTGAATTGAATATCTGTGTTTATGAGGGTGAAATTTGAGAAATGCTTCCGACACAAACACTCTTAAGTTTAATGATGCGCAGACTTACAATCTCTACAATAACAAGCAGTACAATGATGCCCACTGTATATCAATTTTCAGTAACATCATCAGCAGAACAAAGCATTCAGATATCTCCAGTGAAAAAAAATTACTTTGAATATAAATGTATTGTTCAGAAATGACGTATTTTGATAAACGATGTCTTTCATGAAAAATCTTGGGTATCAGTCGACGAGATAATGCAAACAGCGATGACGTATTACGTCGAATTAACCAATAGCAAGCAACAAAATTATGGTGAGGCGCAGGAGCTAGAGTTATTAAATACACGTTAAAAATCACCAAACACACGCACGCACACACACACACACACACACACACACACACACACACACACACACACACACAGATATGGAAGTATGCTAGTGTGTGCTGAAAAGTTCAATGAAGTCCTGCATTTATTAATTTAAGCTCTTAGCAAAGGAGGAGGTATTGTTTTCAGTCGCGTTTGTTTGTTTGTTTGTTTGTCCGTGAACAAGATATCTCAAGAACCACTGGATGGATTCGGATGAAACTTTTAAGGATGTTTGGCCTCGTGACTGGTACGAACTGATTAGGTTTTGGGATTGATCTGGTACCGGACAAGGATTCTTGATTATTTTTCCGTTTTTTTTTACTTAATTTTTGAGAGCGATCGGGTTCATTTTTAGTATTCTCGTTTGTGAGAGCTGTCAAGTTTATTTTAGATATTCTCATTTTAAAAGTCATCTCTGGCTAATCATTGAGAGGACGTTGGTGGTGCCTTGACGGAGGTTTTGCTTTCTGGGTGGTCTTGTTAGTAACTGCATTGTTTCTTTTCCAGGTAAACTAATAGCTAACCATTCAAAGAACACTTCAAAAGTAACTAGTAGCAACTTCTCTTGAAAATCGACAAAATTTGGCATCGTACTGTTAATCAAATACCTGCAGAAAAAGCGCCCCCGAGGACATTCACGCTGATATGGTTGCTACATTAGGGGATAACGCACCAGCTTTATCAACAGTGCAAAAGTAGACTTTTCGAGATTACCCAAGATCTGGACGTCCTGCAACTGCCACCACCGAAGAAAACATTAATCGTGTTCACCACATGCTGATGAATGACAGACGATTGGCTATAAATTATTTTCTTTTCTGTTCTTGGCACAAGGCCTGAAGTTTTTGGGGAGGAAGGGCCAATCGATTGGATCGACCCCAGTACGCAACTGGTACTTAATTTATCGACCGCGAAAGGATGAAAGGCAAAGTCAACCTCGGCGGAATTTGAACTAAGAACGTAAAGACAGACGAAATACCGATAAACATTTCGCCCGGTGTACTAACGTTTCTGCCAGCTCGCCGCCTTCGATTGACTATAAATTAAAAAGCTAGAATCTTCAGAAAACGAAAGAGACAGACTATCACATAGATTACAGATACAATCTGTAAACGATTCTCCGTAAGTTCTCTGTAACAATTTATCGTAATTTCCACAAATTCCTTCGACGAACGTTTTGCTTCTAGGTTAGAAGGTAGCTCTTCTAGTAAATAAATAAAACACGAAGATTCTAAATTCACACAGCACTGCGTTATATTGGTAAATATCTAAGTGCAAGATTGCCATGCGCCCATATTTCCTTGAACATGTCTTGGGTACAGGTGTTAAAATTTGCGCCTGAAAAGAATTTGATGCAAATAAATGAATTAAAATAAAATAAAATATTAAATATAAGATGAAATATAAAATAAATGATAAATTAAATACAAGGTAGAGACAGACAGACAGACAGACAGACAGACAGATATAGATAGATAGATAGATAGATAGATAGAGATAGATAGATAGATAGATAGATAGATAGAGAGAGAGAGAGAGAGAGAGACAGAGACAGGAAGGGAGAGAGAGAGAGAAATTCATTTTGTTGGCCAATATTATTAGTAAATAACAGGGCGGCTAGCAGGCGGAATCGCTAGTACACCAGGCAAAATGCTCAACGGTATTTCGTCCGTCTTTACGTTCTGAGTTCAAATTCTGCTGAGGTCGACTTTGTCCTTCATCCCATTCAGGGTCGATAAAATAAGTACCCTCGAAATTCCTGGCTTTGTGCCAAAATTTGAAACCATTATATTATTATTTTACATATTTTTATGACGACCGAATTTTCCACTTGCCTCAAGAGACGAATGTCAATGTAGAAATAATTATACAGCAGTTAGTAACATAATCAAATGTCATATATATATATATATATATATATATATATATATATATAATGGATGTACGTGAGCGCGTGAAAAATAACTATTGTATAATGTATTTATTTATGATGTATCAGTCAAATACTGATGACCAAATGGGAGGGTGAGTGAAGTCTACAATAACGGATACAATAACCCGAAGACTCCATAGTCTCGAGTGAGGGGTGCGTTAATAAACTTGCACCACAGTCAGTAACGTAATCAAATGTCATTTAGAAAAAAGCTCCATATGACATGAATTAAATTAACCACACATCTACCCTCTCTCTCTCTCTCTCTCACACACACACACACACACACACACACACACCCTTTTAACGAAGGTCAATTTTAACGGGTGCAGTAAGTGTGCCGAATTAGTTGCCTCACATGGAAAACAAATTTCACGGAATTAAATAGCTTACCGCGTCTTTTCTTATCTTTTACTTATTTTTTTTGCTCATTACTTCCAGTTTGGCGCCCAGCCTTCGTTCTTCAAAATATCTTTGTCGACCAATCATATCATATCACAACATTGCTTTATCCTGGTTGCTTGTCACAGCCTCTTAGACATGGACATGAAGGAACAAGATTAAGCTGACCTCCTATCACTTTTTATATCTTTGCTATAAATATGCATTTAAGATAAGCCTCTCTTATTAAACACACATTAAAAACTGGGTAACATTTACTTAATAGAAACTAGATTTTGAGGAAACTAGTGACTGTCTGCATCGATAAAACTAAATATATGGAATTCAGTTATGCTACTGTTGCTGCTGCTGTTGTTGTTGTTGTTGCTATTGTTGCTGCTGCTGCGGCTACTGCAGCTGGTGTTCTTCTTGTTGGGATCTTGTGAAATTCTTTCCAACCACTAGCATTTTCTGAAATAATCACCAGAATAATTTGAAATATCCTACACAGATATAGTTTCGCATGCTTGATGAGCGAGATCACAAACATTTTCTCAACATGCAAAACTAGATCAGAACTGCATTTTTTTGAAAATAATCTGGTGTAAATTTGGAAAAACTTGAAGTTTTTCGAAGAAATTCATCAACATTCTCTCACACTGATATTCGGAATGATGAAAAAAAATGGTATGTACTCAACGCAGCAAAAGATATTCTATCCATGACGGTACAAAATTCACAACAGTCTAAAAAGATAGTATCCTTCTAGACATTCTAATAGGAACGTTTCATATGAGGCACCGAAATATAAATATTGATTTAAAAGTTTGGCACAAAGCCAACAATTTCGTGGTGGATGGTAAGCTGATTACATCGACCTAAATGTTCAACTGGTACTTATTCTATCAACCCCGAAAGAATGAGAAGCTAAGTCAATCCCAGCGACATTTGAACTCAGAGCGTGAAATCAGAAGAAATGTCATTAAGTATTTTGTCCAGCTCGGTAACGATTCTGCCAGTTCGGAATATCGAAACATGGCATACCCCATTCACATTACGAAAACCTATGGATATGTTATGGATATGTCAGTAGTAACCAAGAACGACTCTGCTAAGTCGGAAACTGACAAACTAAACACTTTAATGGCAAACCTCAGAGTAACGTAGTATGTAATCCATTTTTGCTAACCTTATAAACAGTAAAAGCATATCCATTCTTTTTTCTGCCACATGAATGTATACGTCGAAGATGTACAGGTAGACTAGAAAAAAGTTTATATCTCAAAATATAATGCCGATGAAATACATAGGAATAAAAGTTTTAAAGAGATGATGAAAAATAGAAGATAATAAAATAGCTGAGGCCACTACGAGGCAAGATAACAAAGTATTTGATAGCATAATGTTTGTAGACAACATCCCTCATAGTAAAATAGTTAATAGTTAAGAAAAAATCTTTCAAAAATTTACGTTCAATATAACGTGGAAAAAAAGTAGATATATCGATCGTAATAAGTTCTATCCGCTTGATAGGTACGCATGTAAAACAATCACAAAGTATAAGTCCCTCCATCCAGCAAAAAAAAAACATGAATTAATGTAGATTAAAAAACATAACATATCGGATAAAGTAACAAGAAAAATCGTGAACAAACCTCCAAACGAAATTTGCAGAGTGGAGACAGTCAGGAGTATAGGTGAAAGACTCTATGGTCAGTGGAACATCTCTTCCGGAAAAATATATCTATATGTAACCAACGTGCATTAGATAAACGCGGCGAATCAACCAATACATATAATGTGGATATTATATGTACACAGCTTTATAATCAACAAAAAAGACAGGTTACTGAATCAGTTTACATACAAGAGTACAAACCTAGTTTTAACCGTAGTCTTAATGGAGTAAAACCAAAGCAACATATTTAACAAATGCATATATTCCTCGCTAGGTCAGCTTCAGTTACACATACACACACACACACACATTTGCACGCACGTACGCACACACTCGCGCAATTATTCATTCTTTACTATAACGGTTGAAAAATTCACTTTAGCAAGACTCCAATATTCACAGACAACTATTTTAAGCAGACTTTGAGACAACTGTTATATATATAGCGAATGATATCAATAAACTTTCAAAGCTCGAACCAGGAGAAGAAGCAAAAATATTAATATTGATTACTATAAACAATATCAATGATAATAAATAAATATTACAAACAGTACATTGGGCTGAAAAGGTGAACGAGGAAGAGGGGGGGGGAACAAAGGCACATTGAATCGGATAAAAACAAAAGCTCAAAAGCGTTTAAAGCTCAAATATTAACAATACATTTCTCAAATCCAAAGTTTGAAAAAAATGTAAATCCATTCACACACAGCAAAGGGAAAATATTTCAAAACATCAAAAAACAAACTAATTTACATATATCAAACTGACATGTTGAATGTAAAATAATTAGACATATAAACAAAAGAAGAAGCAAATGTAAAAGAACGTAAAGAAAGTAATCCTCGATGTTTATAAACACTAGCTGTTAACAGATTTTGCAACAAATACAATGAAATAGTTTTAGTAACCAGGTTACGAAAGTTTTTTGACACTTCATAATAGACAATATTGTAGCAAAAAATTGGGTATAATAGGTTTTTGTACAGCCTTAAATGCTTAAGAGGATAAAGAGGATACAAACATACATACAGACACACAGATATATAAACATTTATATACATACATTATATATATATATATATATATATATATATATATATATATATATATATATATATATATATATATATATATATATATATACATTTGCACATACACACATGCCAACACACACACACACTTATAAAGCATACACGTATGTATATACACACGCACTGCTAGTGAGTCGAACGATCACACGGGAGGGAAGGCTCTATCAATCTGTTTCATTGACTGTCTCTGCACTATACCTTCCTAAATATGTAACTGATACACACGCGAGCATGCACTCACGCGCACACTCACACGCACACGCTCACACACGCGCGCGCGCACGCACACACACACACACACACACACACACACACACACACACACACACACAAGCTTCTTTCTTTGCTTTTATCTGACAATTTAATCCACTTAGTAGATGTTTGTGGTTGCATTGTTTCAATAAGGAAGTATGCAAAGAACGTGATATAATAAACAAGTGTGTGTGTGTGTGTGTGTGTGTGTGTGTGTGTGTGTGTATTTGTATGGGTGCGTATTAAAAGAAAGAGTGAGACAGCAAAAGACGTCCATACAAACATGCATGCATACATACGTACATATGTATATGCACACATACATACATACATACATACATACATACATACATACATACATACATACATAGAAGAGGAGAGAAAGAGAACTGTGCACAGTACTAGAAATCAACTGCCCTGCGGATGTTAACATGAAGCTAAAGATCAGCGAAAAAGGAAATACATACGCTGAACTAGTGAGAAATCCGCAGTTACTCTACCCAGATTACAAATTCAGGTTTATACCTGTAATTATTGAGGCACTGAGATATGTAACACACTACCTAAGTACCAATCTTGATGAATTAAGTTTCTCAAAACCGGAAAGGAGAAAACTGATTCGAAGACTACAGATCCAAGCCATCACAGTAAAACTTTCCAGAGGTTTATCATATAAGTATATATGCGCATGTCTAGACACACAACTATCTGCATGAGAATGCATACATAAAACAAAACATACAAATCTGCACATGCAGTGACTCCAAATACTGCACATATACACACATACATACAGAAACACCTTTTTGGTGTTGATGAAATTCCAGTAAAGAAGCCTTGTATCTAGGTTAGAAACCAGTTCTTTATTGGCAAGAAATCTTGAAATAAAACTGAATAATAACACACATACATACATACGTAGGTACGTCCATATAGGTATAAACACTCATATATGTATTATCTAGGTGTGTGTGTGTGTGTGTGTGTGTGTGTGTGTGTGTGTGTGTGTGTGTGCTTGTGTGCGTGCAATGTATGTGCTTATGTATGAGAGAGTATATATATATATATATATAAATCATTGGCGATTTTCTTCCTCCGTCCTCTCTTCTATTGGACTTTCCTCTGTTTCCGAAGAAGAGCATCTGCTCGAAACATTAAATCATCTTTCTTTCCTTCCCTGAGTGTCTGCTAATACTTTACATGTACCCCGTCCTCGCGTTGTTGTTTTTTTTTTTGTGTGTTTGTTCTTCTTTTTGGGATTTATTATAAATATATATATATATATATATATATATATATATATATATATATATATATACGTGAGCAAATGTATAGTAAATACACAAACGAAAACAAACACAGAATGACAAGTTAAAAAAATGTACGAAATGCACAGTCGAAGGGAAAACATATTAAATGCACAGGCGAACGGAAAACCGACAAAGGTCTCTAATATGAGTGAGACTTTTGTCAGAAAGGTCTCTAATGTGTGTGTGTGTGTGTGTGTGTGTGTGTGTGTCCCCGAAGTTACAAAGGCACATACAGCTGAACGACTGCATCGGTGTGATGGTTTTATGCCGAAATAACACCGGTTCACTTGCATACATGCCCTACACAGAAAGATCGATAATATTTACAGTAAGATAGATAGTATGTTATGCTTGTGTGTGTGAGCAAACATTAATGATAATTATTGTATAATGTATTCAATTAGTGATGATCAAATGGGAGGGTGAGTGGAGTCTACAGCATAGAGTACATTCAACCGAAGACTCCACTTACCTCAAGGGTAGGGTGTGTTAATAAACTTATACTGCAGTTAGTAAAGTATTCTAATATCATAAACAATGTTTCGAAAAAGTTTCATATGACACGAATTCTATTAATCACACACCTACCCTCCCTCATACACACACACACACACACTCACACCCTGATCTCAGTTGCTTTTAACGAAGGTCAATTTTAACGGGTGCAGTAAATTACCGAGTTAATTGCTTCACGTGGAAAACGACTTCATGGAATTAAAAGGTTTACCGTGTCCCCACTTGTCCTTTTTCCATTTTTTTTTCTCATTACACTCTCATTGATGCCCAGCCTACTTTCGTCAAAAAATCATATTCAGCCAATCACGTTATAAACTATAACACTGCTCTATCCTGGTTGCTTGTCATAGTCCACCTCGACATGGACATGAAGAAACAAGACTGCGCTGACCTATTGCTCTGTATGTCTTTGCATTTAAAGATAAGTCGCTTTTATTAAACATCAAAAATTGGTTTACATTTACTAAATAAAAACGGACTTTGAGGAAACTAGTGGCTGTGTACTTTGCCTAAATTAAATATAATTCGCAACTATGAATAAATTTACTGTTGCTGTTATTGTTAGAGAAGACGACTGCTCTAAAGTTTCAAGCAGGACTCCTCTTTAGGCAATGAAAAAATTATCTGAAGAAAGTTTACAATTCACATTGTAACAAATGGGTGAGTCGGCGAGGTAGCTTCTACACAGTCGCTCAAATTGCTAGAAAAATCGGCTAGGTCTTTCTTATATATCACCCAAGCTTTTTGAAAAAAAAAATTAATAGATTGGATAATATATTCAAGAGATGGTCGCGGGCGGAAAGCTTTTGATCATGATTGCTCGATCAAAGGCAATCAGCTAAACAATAACAACAAGAGTAACTATTTATAAACGGAGACCAAGTAAACATGAAAAATGAGACAAAATAAAGCATAAAGTGTTGAGTGCAGAAACATATACAGGCAGTCGCTCGTTTATGTATATTAGTGAAGGCAGATGGCATTATGGACAATTATGCAAATGAGATTGTTACCAAATGAAGCTACGTATGCAAATTAACTACACGCTTTGAAAACAGTTATTAAACAAATTAACTAGCCAAATTCAAGAGTAATTTTGCAAATCATGCTTCTGCTTAAACAGGAGCTGAAGCTACAAAATTATGATAATCTGTTGACTATTCTAGTATTTAATCTGAACCAATGGAGATATTTACTTTTTCTTAGCATACAAGTGTCTTTTAATACTTTCTGATATGATATCGGAAATAATTCTCGCAAATATAATTTAGCAACTCTCAAATTTATTTGACTTTGCTAAGTTAAAAGAATTAAGCATTTAATCCGATACATGATGGGAAGTGTTTTACAGTCTCGATAGGTTTTTAAGGACAACCAGCCAAGCGGTTATCTGTTCGCATTCTATAACCGCCCTTAAGTTGGGTCGACGGCCAATACACCTAATCTCTCCAATGCCTCAATGCATCTAATCACTGTGGCGGTAACCTACTTTGTATATTTAACGTTTTAATAGCAGGAGCCTTATTTGTAAAATTAGTCTTAGATTCGGAAAATTCAAAGTGAGTAGTTCATTTGCATACGTAGCCTCCTGTGGCAGCAACCTTATTTGCATAATTTCTGTCTTAGTAACTGTGACTTTAATAACGTATTTACTCTTATCGTAAAGGGGTACCTCAATGTGTGTGCATGTGTGGCACTCCGTCGGTTAAGACGACGAGAGTTCCAGTTGATCCGATCAACGGAAGAGCCTGCTCGTAAAATTAACGTGCAAGTGGCTGAGCACTCCACAGACACGTGTACACTTAACGTAGTTCTCAGGGAGATTCAGTGTGATATAGAATGTGACAAGGCTGGCCCTTTGAATTACAGGTACTACTCATTTTTGCCAGCTGAGTAGACTGGAGCAACGTGAAATAGAGTGTGTAGCTCAAGGACACAACATGCTGCCGGGAATCGAACTGACAGTCTTACGATCATGAACCAATTACACTAACCACTAAGCCACGCGCCTTAGCGAGTACCTCAAATAGCTTAGTTGCATAGGTGCACTTTTGTAAGAAAAAAAAACACATCGTTTTCTTATTGAGCCTTCATAGCGTGTCCTCATTTTCTTTCTTACGTTCTTACTTAATTGGCATAATTTATATTTTTAGTACGGAAGATTCATTCTCGTATTTACACTTTTAGTAGCAAAGAACAAATCAAAACTTTACCTTTTCTAACGGTGACATAATTTACAAGCTTAACATCGTATCTCAAAAGAAACCTATTTGAATAATTACCCTCTTTATAGCAGCGACCTCGTTTATATACCCTCTTAGCAAGGTAGACTTCATTTGCATATTCACCCAAACTTGTTTGTGTATTTATATTAATTGCAGCGGCCTGAATTTCGTATTTTAAAAAAATGCTCGTAACAATCTCTCTTTACAATGATTTTCCAAGTGTTTTGTTGGCTATTTCATTATCGTGGGACTGTCGATTATTCTGGAATTTATCCTTATTCTATCGGTCTCTTTTTGACAAACCGCTACATTGTGGGGATTAAACAAACGAGCATCGGTTGTCAAGTGATGGTGGGAGACAGACACAAACACACACGAGGACTTGCACACAGTTTCCGCTTACCAAATTCACTCAAAGGCATTTGTCAGTCCAAGTCTATAGTGGAA
>NC_142935.1:55263009-55280509 GCF_046866305.1 Octopus bimaculoides
CGCGTCAGTGAGAGAGAGTGAGTGAGTAAGTGAGTGAGTGAGTGAGTGAGTGAGTGAGTGAGTGAGTGAAAGACTCATATAAACGCTAGTGACATATGCACACACACACACCCACCCACATATATATAAAAACTATTGGTGCGCACTCACAGACGACATTTAGCTGTTGATGTATGTTTGTGAGAGAGTGAGAATATGTATATATATGTGTGAATGCATGTGTACTTATGCACGTGGCAGTATTGTTTGTTTGACTTGATCGAACAATTTACCGGACGATTTAACACATGCGTCTCAGGGCAAGTCATTGTCCTGAAAATCTAACATCTATCTGTTCTGTTATTCATTTATTAATAACCGTATTCTAAACTTCTTTTGTAAAATGTGTGTTACATTATGTTCTGAATACGTAGTTTTTCCAACTATCTATATACTAACCACTGCATTCCTAAATTTCTTCGTAAAATGTGTGCAATATATATATATATATATATATATATATATATATATATATTGATAGAAAGGACAACAAAAGAAAGAAAGAGACCTCGATATTATGTAAATAGAGGAATTTATATGGCTACCGAATAAGTGTGACATATTTTTACAGATATATATATATATATATATATATATATATATATATATATATATATATATCTTAGATACGGAGTTTTCCCGACTGTGTATATTTTAATATTTGTAGTCCTCACTTTTTTCGTTAAAGATATTTAGCGATATAACCTGGTGTTAACAGCTATATAATATCAAGTGCTTTTAAAATTATTTTATTACCGAAACAGTTTCGTGTGTTACGGTGGAGAATGATCGTGGTGTGCGATGGCGAGAATTGAATCAAGAGCAGCAGAGAAGATACACGCAAATATCAGGAAAAGGGCAAAAAGAAGAAAAAAGAAAATGAGGGGATAACCAGAAAGGACGGGAAGGTGGCGTATGATGAACAACGAAGTTGAAGCTGGTTGGCAAAAGATGAGAATTGTTAATCAAGAAAGAAGGCTAAATATAAATAAAGATGATAGACAAGAAAACTTTACACAAACCAGAACGAGAAAACAGGCTAGAGGAGAAAGCAAGAGCGAAGAGAATAGACCAAGATTGCGGAAAATTTAATGCAAGTATTCTGAAGAAATATCAGAGTATTATTTCTAAGTGAGGAGATTATTATTACTAACACTGTAACATAAAATGAGCTACAGAATTTCCACGGGTACTTCTAGGTTTTATTGATGTTTATAACGTACCTCTGAGGTGTTTCCACTCATCCTCATTGCATATATTCATAATCAGCGTTACAACACTCTCTCTATTTCCCTCTTTGTATTCCCTCCATTGATAACAGTTTTCACTAGTTGGCTTTAAAGATTACATTCACTTCATTCTACATTGTCCATATTATCAAAAAAATTTCCATTAGCTCATTTCACTGAAGTTATCTTCTTTGTTCTTTTCTCAAATTCCAAAACATCCAATATCAAGATATTTTGTCTACTAAATGCTTCGATAATCTTAATTGATCGAAGATTTTCAACTCACTATATTCAATATGTGAGATGCAGAGCTCTTCCTGAGATTCTTCACCTGTGAGCGCGAGCGCGTGTGTGCATATAAGTATGTATGTGTATATGTATTTATGTATACATATATATATATATGTGTGTGTGTGTGTGTGTGTGTGTGTGTGTGTGTGTGTGTGTGTGTGTGTGTGTGTGTGTGTGTGCATGTATGTATGTGTGCGTGTGTGCGTGTGTGCGTGTGTATGTATGTATGTATTTGCATATATATCCTTTGAGACGTTTTCTTATTTGGACAATCAAGACTGTTACGTTTCTTTGGTTCAATAGTTAACACGGCTAAACTGTTAAAAGGTGTTCAAATCCTGTAGTTGATGTTACAACTCTCTTTTCGTCTTATAATACACGAAATCATCCGTTTGTCCCGCGAGACCATGAACCTGCACCTGGAAAGTCTTGTTTCGGTCTTATTGGCAAAACGGCATTTGCTGTGACTATAGAGATCCACAAGTGAGAAAGCGGGCAGTCCTTGCTGCAGTGTCTATACATGAAGGTGATGTCCGCTAGTCTTGCCTTGCTACTGCATTTTCTTTGAATATGCTTTTTCCTCATCGGTACTCATCAGCTTATCCTCTTTTTAAATCTTTTTGTATATATCTTCTCCAACGGGAGCGAAGAACAACAATGTCATCCCACTTCTCAAAGTTCATATAAAGAGACTTCACATCGCTTTTGCATACATCTTTGAAACGAAGATGGGATTATCTTTGTGTTTCCTTGATAGAGCTCAGTTCACCATATAACAAATCTTTTGTATTTTCTATAATTCAACATCTCTACTTTGCATTATTTTTTATTAGTTATTAGCTGGCTCTTTAGTAACTACCTTGGCTGGTACAGTCATTAATCGGTCCTGCATAAACTTAAATACATCAGTCTGGAAAAATCTACAAACGACATCGAACCCAAAAATCAACTATGTCCAGACAATGAAAGAACCTTTGTGCTGTCGTTCGACATACTAAAAATTGCACTGAAACATCTTTCCTAATTACATATCCATTATATCTTGCAAAAGAAAGGAAATACCGTATTTTCCGGTATACAAGTCGAATGTCTTAGGTCAAAATTTACAGCCAAATAAAGGTAGGTCGACTTATATACCAAGAATTATACACAATTTTACAATCTAATTTACAGCAAATTTACAGCCCCCAAAGAGTAAGTTGACTTATGTACCAAAATTGATACATCAAGACGACTTTGGAGGATCAAAAATTCTATGTGAAATGCAGCAGGATCTGAAAAGATAGTGACGTTGTTTGAATGTTTACGCAACATGTTTACACTATATGCTATGTCCACTTGCATTGTTTACACTATATGCTATGTCGACTTGCATTCTAGTCCTGTACCAGGGGGTGCTGAAAAGTTCCTGGCTTTGGTTAGAAGAAAATACAAGCGGATCAGTTAATTAAGATTTTATCCAATAGATTCCCCTCTCTTAGCGGTTCGGTAAAAGAAACCGATAAAATAACTACTAGACCTAAAAACATATGTACTGGGTCGATCCGTTCGACTAAAATTCTTCAAGTCGGTGCCCCAGCATGGTCGCAGTCTAAAGACTGAAGACAGTTAAAAAAATGATACATACATACATACATACATACATACATACATGCATGCAGATGAGTGGGGTACTGTAAAGTTCCTGGCTTTGGGTAAAAGAAAATGCAGTAGGATCAGTTAATTATGATTTCATTCAACATATTCCCCCTCTCGGATCCACACACTTATTGCGGCAGTCCTTCAGCGTTTCTAAGCCCTGTAAAAGAACTCAGAGGGTTTGGTCTCCAACTAGGCCTTTCGCGACCCCCTTAAAGCCAGCAACTTTTCAGCACACCCACGTATATATTCTTTTCTATTCTAGGCACAAGGTCCGAAATTTGGGGTGGGGTGGGGGCAGTCGATTAGATCAACTCCAGTACGCAACTGGTACTTAATTCATCGACTCCGAAAGGATGAAAGGCTTAGTCGACTTCGGCGGAATTTGAACTCAGAACATAAAGACAGACGAAATATTGCTAAGCATTTCGCCCGGCGTGCTAACGTTTCTTATTTCTTTATCGCCCACAAGGAGCTAAACGTAGAGGGGACAAACAAGGACAGACAAAGGGATTAAGTCGATTACATCGGCCCCAGGGCGTGACTGGTACTTAATTTATCGACCCCGAAAGGATGAAAGGCTAGGATGACCTCGGCGGAATTTGAACTCAGAACGTAACGGCAGACGAAATACCGCTAAGCATTTCGCCCGGCGTGCTAACGTTTCTGCCAACACGCCGCCTTACACCCACGCATATTTTATGCCTGGAAAATAGTTATAATAACAACAAAAAATAGAATTGGGACGATCGCGGATTGACAATCTTTGAGTATGCGTCCGCTTGATCAAGGCTGACCTGGGGCTAACCAAAAATAAAGCAACAATACTGTCATGATGAAACCAGGCGTACAGAAGTCATCATGTGTACTAATGTAGGTCACATTCCAGATGAGTCAGTTTAAGATGCATTAGTTCCGTCTGGGTGGCTTTCAGTTGTTCTCAATTGTTACACTTTTATTTGTAACCAATTGAACTCTTGTAATCCGTATTATCAACACGTGTCAGTTGTTGTTGGGTTGTTAGTCTATATATCGTATTAGCTGATGCATTTTATGTCACAGTACTGTATATATGTTGATACGTGTGTATATGTATGCATGTGTATGCATACGTACCTACACATATCTATGTATCGTTGTCCTTATATTTGTCTTCTAGCCCTCCACCACCGTTCGACAATCGGTGTTAGTTTGTTTATCTCTCCGAAACTTAGCAGTCCGGCAAAATATCCGACAGAAGTAGAATAAATACCGACTTAAAACAAAAATTAAGTACTTGCTATACCCCGACATACACTTAATCATACGGGCAGAAACACACACACACGCACACATGCACATTGTACGCATGTATGTCCTTAGAAATGTATAGGTAAAGCATGTGTGCCGATGCACGCCCAAACACACTCGCTCGTACAGTGCGTGTGGTAGCACATGCAAGCATTCGTACACAGACAAGATACGGACGCGCGCACACAGTCACACAACGATCATAAACATACGTTTTGCACGCACACACGCACACTCTACTTCTCTTTTTCTCTCTCCATACATACACGCACACACGTACATATCTTGCGCGCGCGCACAGACACACACACATTTGTTTGTGTGTGTGTGTGTGTGTGTGTGTGTGTACTCTTACTCTTTTACTCTCTTTTATTTGTTTCAGTCATTTGTCTGCGGCCATGCTGGAGCACTGCCTTTAGTCGAGCAAATCAACCCCAGGACTTATTCTTTGTAAGCCTAGTACTTATTCTATCGGTCTCTTTTGACGAACTGTTAAGTTACGGGGACATAAACACACCAGCATCGGTTGTCAAGCGATGTTGGGGGGACAAACAAAGACACAAACATATACACACACATACATATATATATACATATATACGACGGGCTTCTTTCAGTTTCCGTCTACCAAATCCACTCACAAGGCTTTGGTCGGCCCGAGACTATAATAGAAGACACTTGTCCAAGGTGCCACATAGTGGGAATGAACCCGGAACCATGTGGTTGGTAAACAAGCGACTTACCACACAGCCATATATATATATGCATGCATACATACATATCATATACGTATATACGTGTCCATGTATATCCTTCTAACAATGTGTGTGTGTGTGGTGTGTGTGTATTTATGTATCTATCAATTACTCTGTGTGTGTATGCGTGTTTATGTGTTGTTTGTATTAACGGATGCAAGAAAAAAAATACTCAGTGCGTTAGATCAGAATCGTAATAGCTTATTTACGCTGTTCTAATGACCTCCACAATGGAATTTCACGGCTATGTAACCAGATCTTCAGATTAGATCCAGTCTATTTCTATTTGAGGAACTACGTGTCCATAAACGCGCGCGCACACACACAGACACACACAGACACACAGACACGCACACCCACACACACACACACACACAAACAAAAAACACACGCACGCACACGCACACACACACACAAACACACACACACAAAAACACACACACAGACACACACACACAAACACACAAACACACGCACGCACACGCGCACACGAACACACACAACAAACACATGCACACCCAAACACACACACACACACACACACACACACACAAACACACACACACAAACACACGCACGCACACACAAACACACACACAAACACACACACGCACACACATAAACACACGCACGCACACACACACACAAACACACACACACGTATATATACATGCGCGCATGTACATAAACACAAACGCTCATGCATGACACAAACACAGATACACTCAGAAACATACACTCAATGCTAACGCACGCACGCACACATACACACACACACACACACACACACATACACACAAGCCTGTTAGAGAGCCAACATATGAATCGCTCAGTCTTGTAAAAATAGTTGACAAATCCGAAAATAGAACCTCTCCTTCTTGAAGAAGGAAGTATATATGTATTGGGTCATGTAATTAGATATGCCTGAAAATGCAAATTTGTTAAGGGTAGGAGATATCTGATCACGTGATCTGTTAGAAGCCGATCTTTTGAACTCGAAGATTATGACGTAATATTAGTTTGGTTTTGCATCAAGTTTATCGAAGTATCTGGAAGTCATTTGATAGCGGGGAAAGACTGATGAAATAATCGACTCAGATACTCGGACACACAGACACGCGTACACACGCATACATACACAAACATACACACACACACACACACATGAACACACACACATACACACACACACACATGAACACACACACATACACACACACACACACACACACCACGCACACAGAAGCACAAAGACGGATCACACGTACACAGATACATACATACATACATACATACATACATACATACATATACATGTACATACATATATACATATGTACACACGTACGTGTGTGTTTGCATATTTATGGATACGAACACAAATACACATCATACACGTACACACACACATATCACACACACATACACATACACATACATACTATCAAACACATAAGCAGAAACATACACTTATATACAGATATAGACGTGTATGCGCGCGCGTGCATCTATAATAGACATAGTCATGGTCGAATGGTTAAGAGGTATGATTTACAATCATACTCTCAAGGATTCGATCCCATTGTATGGCATCTTAGGAAAATATCTTTTGCCATAGTCTCAGAACATCTCAAGCATTGGAAGTGAATTTGTGTGGACGAGGACGTTTTGGAATCTTGTCCGAGTTCTATTCCTGCTGGCAAGCCTTGGCACTCCAAAATTCCCTTAGAATTACGGTAAGAGTACACCTGTTTTTGGTCGACCACTTACACGCTAATTAAAGGAGCAGGCCGTTTTATTGACCGAAACATTGGAAACCGTCGAAACCGCCGGAAACCTATTTACATATATTAACGGCTTCAAATTTTGGCTCAAGGCCAGCAGTTTCGCGAGAAAAGCTAAGTCGGTTACAACGGCCCCAGTGCTCAACTGGTACTTATTTTATCGACCTCGAAAGGATGAAAAGCAAAGTCGACCTCGGTGAAATTTGAAGTCAGAACGTACAGACAGACGAAACGCCGCTAAACATTATCTCCGGCCTGCTAATGATTCTGCCATTTCGCCGCCATATTTACATATATTAATGCAAAATAATTTCTTTTTTTTTTTTTTGGAATTAGATCTCGAAGTATATTAATGCTATAAATAATAGCATTGGGCTGAAAAACTCTCTTTGAATAGAAAAAGGTCAGAAATAATTTAGAGTGTGTTTCAATAATGTGTACCTAGTACAGATGCAAAATGAAGAAAGTATACATTGACGTAATCCTTGTGTAGGTTCAAAAATCGTGACTCAGATTTTCAAGTGCAGTTAAGTATCAGTGTAATCAACGAACTTATCAATATCAGCTCTGCACATACCGAAGGCCGGACTCGTATGCACTATAATTGCACATGTACAAGTTGTTGAAATGGATACTAGGCCTTATTGGTGTGATTATTCAAGTCGAGTGGAGGCGCAAAGGCCCAGTGGCTAGGGCAGCGGACTCGCGGTCATAGGATCGCGGTTTCGATTCCCAGACCGGGCGTTGTGAGTGTTTATTGAGCGAAAACACCTAAAAGCTCCACGAGGCTCCGGCATGGGGATGGTGGCGAACCCTGCTGTACTCTTTCACCACAACTTTCTCTCACTCTTTCTTCCTGTTTCTGTTGTACCGGTATTTCAAAGAGTCAGCCTTGTGACACTGTGCCACGCTGAATATCCTCGAGAACTACGTTAAGGGTACACATGTCTGTGGAGTGCTCATCCACTTGCACGTTAATTTTACGAGCAGGCTGTTCCGTTGATCGGACCAACTGGAACCCTCGACGTCGTAAGCGACGGAGTGCCAACAACAACAAATTCAAGTTGGTAACGATGTTGAATACTAGCTACCTGAAAGGCAAACAAATGTGTCTTGAAACCAGGAATGACAAGCGGGATGTCATTAACTAAAATTAATAAGAGAAATCGGATTTAGGAATAATAGGAAATAAGCTAACTCAGTCACCTCTTCCCCATAATCCTTAAGTGGTTCCTCGCTCCAGTAACAGACACTGACCGGCGTGAATTTGCTCCTCCAGATGCTGTGTTGCAAGCTGACCGATTTATTCTTATTAATGTCTGCTCCTGTTTTTATCACGTGTTTCTTCTGTATGGTGCTGCCACCTCAATTTACGAGATACCCGACAGTATGACATTTACGCCGTCTGCCCTCTCTTGCAGTATCGATGGAAGACCTGCTCAGATCAGAGTAGTATCGGATAATATCTAGGCTGACTCTGAAGATAAAACAGTTGTGTTCTGAGTACCAATTATTCGAATATGTAGACATTCAATGCCGTTTCTATCCACTACACTTCCAAAAACACTAATGCTTCAGATAGCTGTTCTTCCAAGTACGGAAAATACTTGAAACGTTAGACTTCTCTTTTTCACAGAATAAATCATATCTCACCGCTTGAGTTATCTGTATCACTGTTTGCCGACACAAAACATCACTAGTTTCCTTCCATCTTACTGCTTTCTGACAAAAATTCTGCCGAGAAGAAATTTGGTTCATTCAAGCCAACGTTGGTATGTTCAGGAAACCCAGTCAGTATCTTCCAGACAATTAACTCTCTAACTGCTACTCTCGTACAATCTTAGGGTGTATTTAAAGTACTATTTCAGTAATCCACTAACACGAATGGAGGATATGTTACCAAGAATGCTTCTGAACGCTTGAAATATTACACCATCTGATATCTATCAGGACATAAATGGTCGAAGTCTAAAAGCACTGCCTTCACTTCTGTTCATGCCCAGTGTCACTGACTTACCTGAACCAATACAGCCCCCTCCATTTGATCAGGGCTGATCAAACAAGGAGAACACCTAGTAGTCAACCAGCAGAAGTGCAAGTACGGGTTTCTCGGAAATCCTGATCTGGTAGATGGCTACCACATCTATATCAAATGACCTGAGATCGTTAAAAAGTGGTCTTGCTTCTAAACTGACCCTAGACCACTTGTATTTATATAAACAATACTTAGTAGTGAAATATTAAGCAGATAAAAAGCGAGTAGGAGAACTTAATCCGGTTTTATTTTTCGGATCCTTGAAATACTTCACCATAAATCCTTCCTCTAATTTGAAAATCTTCATAACGCAGGGAAACTATTTTTGTTTTAGCGGTAGTTTTCTGTTGAGTTGCACCAGAAGTATTTCAATGGACTTTCCCCGCAAAAAAATATTTATTTATTTATGTTTAACAATAATCCAACAACTCAATATTGTCATTTCAGAGAGACGGTTTAGTATTCAAAGATAAAGGTGGTTTGTACGACACTCTGATTCATGTTATCCATCGTTTCCTTATTTACCTCAACAGCGTCAATATAGAACATTAAAAAGACGTGTTGCAAATTAATACGAGAGAGAGAAATGCATCGAATGAACTCCTTCTCTAACCCCAACAAAGAATAACATATAAATGAGAAGACTTTGGATATATAAAAGATATATAAAAGTGAGATGGCCATGTCTAAGGCAAATTAAGGCAAAAAAAACCATGAGGGGCCTGCATGGAGTTTGGGTTGATGTTTTTAAGAAGCACCGTAACATTCTGTTCTCCAAGATCCCATATGAACCTATATCATAGCAAGAAACTCAGATGACGACAGCAATATCAAACCCACTCATTCATCAAAAGACAACCAGTTAAGAATGGGCATAGAAAAGGTGATAATGGCACTGCCCCAGCATGACCACAGCCTCGGGCTGGAACATATAAAGGAATATTTGCATCTCTATACGCATACAGGCACGCGAACACACACACACAAACATACATACATACATACATACATACATACATACATACATATCCTTTCTGCTATAGGCACAAGGCCTGAAATTTTGGAGGAGAGGACTAATCGATTACATCGACCCCAGTGTTTCACTGGTACTTAATTTATCAACCCCGAAAGGATGAAATGCCAAGTCGACCTTGGCGGAATTTGAACTCTGAACGTAGTGACAGGCGAAATACCAGTAAGCATTTCGTCCTGCGCGCTAACGATTCTGTCAGTTCAGATAGTATAATCATCTTTCCTTAGACGTAAGACCAGCAATTGCGGGAGATAGGAGATAGAGAGAGAGAGAGAGAGAGAGAGAGTGTGTGTGTGTGTGTGTGTGAGAGAGAGAGAGAGAGAGAGAACAATCGATTATACTGACATCATTAGTTGGCTGGTACTTCGGCGGGATTTGAACTCAGAACGTAAAGGTCCGCAATCAAATATGTATTTCGTCCATCGCTCGACCACCACCACTCTTATAATAAAACTATATATGAATATTATCAAAATTATAAATGAAATATAAATGCAGTGAAAATAAAAAAAAAAAGACAAAAGAAACAGAAATGAAGGTACAAGAGAGGGTGAGATAAAGAAAGAGAGAGAGAAGGAACACAGAAACATGCAAACGGGCACACATAAACTGATGCGCACGCAGACACTTGTACTGGTTCAAATGGCAGCCAAATCACCCTCAAATCACACAGACCGTCTTTTTAAAAAAATGGTAAGAAATCTTGAAAAAACAATAAAGATGGGTTGCTATAGTCAGATTCCGTTTGATCATTGATCGATTTAAGCTTAAGTCAATGTCAGCTGATCTGAAAGGCTAAATAACAACAATAACAACAGTAGCAAGACATACAAACATGCGTACTCACACGCACACATACACATACAAAAACAAATACACACACACGTACACACACACACATACATGCGTGTATACAATGAAGCATATATACATATATATATATGTGTGTATATATATATATATATATATATATATATATATATGCACATAGACACACACACATACACATGCGCGCGCACACACACACACACAGATACACGCGCGCGCGTATACAATGAACCATATATATGTATATCTATATATGCATATATATATATATATATATATATATATATATATATATATATATACACATACATGCATACATATACATACACAGACACACACACACACACACACACACATATATATATATATATATATATATATATACATACATATATACATATACACATATATACACACTCATACACGCACGCGCGCGCAGACACACAAAGACTTACAAAGACATACAAATAGATGTGTACACAAACACGAAAACATATACACGCACCTGCTCTCTCTCTCTCACACACACACAGACACACACGCACACACACATACACAGAAGCAAACACAAACACGCATGCACACAGATCCCCTACACACACACACACACACACACACACACACACACACACACACACACACACACACGCATGCACTTTTACCTATATAAGTTTTCAAAGTATGCTGGCAGTAGTAGGGAATAAGTTTTGAAAACTGTATGAGTTATAATGATGCAATGATGACAATTAAATAAATCCGTTTTTACTCTCCTTTTTTTTTTTTTTTTTTCTTGTATGCACAAAACAACCATTGAGCACTCGTATCTCTTTTGCTTGTCGATTGGTTTTCTTGAATCGATTTCCGGTCGATGCAAAGATGGAAAAACTTCCTAAAATGGCTACAACAGAAGCGAGATGCTCGCAAATGTTTGTGCTGCGCCTGCTCGCTGCATTAAACGAACCAGTACGTAATCGATCTGCACGTTGATTGGTCGAGAACATTCATCATCAGCAATGACGTCAGATGTTTTGGTGGGGTGATTCCCCGTTCAATTTTTTTCTATGATTCATCAAAACAGAGATGATGTCACGAACGGGGCTGAAAAGTTCACACATGCACACAGATATATGCACATACACACACGGGCGCACGCACACACACACACACACACACACACACATCCATACATCCATACATAAATACATGCATACATCATAAGCATATATATATAGAAATAGATATATATATATATATTAATTTTTTCTCTCTTCGATAGATGTACACAATAGATACTATCATAACCCCGGAATTATTCTAATCTATTCCGAAGGATCCAGTGACTAATACAAGCAATGTGTCATTGTTTATATCAGCTGACAAATTCTGACTGACGTAATTCCTGTTCATTGATAGTACCTCTCATCATCATCTTTACATTGTTTATTAGTTCCATCATTCACTATCGATGAACAGGTATGTTGTACTTTAACCCAACTGGTGATACGCAGCTATGTCTCATGCTCGCGTGTGTATGAACCTGTACAGGTGTGCACATGTCGATATGCATCAGTATTTGTAATCCGATATTCTTTCAATTTATAATTGGTTTCGGTCATTTGACTGCGGCCATACAGGGGTACAGTCTTTTAACAATCACATCGATCTCAATTTTTATTTTAAGTGCAATGCTTATTTCATCAAATTCTATTTATCGAAACTCTAAGTTTCTTCACACTATTGTTATTATTATTATTATTATTATTATTATTATTTAAAAATAAAATATGGTCTGTTGTCTTCTGCTGAACCGGGGTCATCCCTTGACCCTAGGGTTACAGCAGGTCCTCATCTCATGGAGAGTAATCGGCGTAAAATGTGTGCGGAACCTAGCAACACTATTTTCTGAAGTTCTCTCACGTTAACACTGCAAGGGAGTTTGTTGAGCTGCTTATGAAGGCCCTTTTTAATTAACCCTAACGCTCCAATCACTACTGGTGCTGTGCTGCTTTTCATTCCCCACATGGTAGTCACTTCTATTTCTAGGTCTTTGTACTTAAATAACTTCTCAACTTCTATAATGAACACATTTGTCTCTGATGATACTGTCACATCTATCATTAAGCACTTCTTATTCTTCCCATCTTTGATGATTATGTCCGGCCTGTTTGCTTTGGTTTCTTTATCGGTGTTGATTGGCATGTCCCAGAGTACTGTTACATCATCTTTTCCGGTTACAGTTTCATGTCTATCCTGGTACTATCTTTCTGAAGTTGGAAGCTGGTAGTGTTTACATATCTTCCAATGGATATATTGCGCTACTCTATCGTGTCTATGAATATATTCGGTTTTTGCAAGCGCTGAGCATCCAGTTAAGATGTGGTCCATTGTTTCATCCTGCTCATGACACATTCTGTATTTCGGGTCAGTGCCATCGTTCATTATTTTGTTGTGGTAAGCCCTGGTTGCCAAGCTTTGATCTTGTGCTGCTATGATAAAAGCTTCGGTTTCAGCCTTCAGTCCTGAGCTCTTCCTCCATACATGAGTGTCTCGTTTTTCTACGTCTGGTTTGTTCACTCTACATGGGTATTGGCCATGCATCGGTTTTTCTAACCATTCTTCTTTGCTCTTCTTCGGGCTTGTTTTTTCATCTCTTCTTTAACTCTTTTAGCAAACTGGGTTATTTTCTCACTCGCCTTCATCCTAGGTTCCTCCGTCATCAGTTGTTTCCTAAACTGTACAGATTCTTTGTATAACGAGTATAGCTTCTTTACTTTATCATGCTGGTAGACAAACTTCATTAGAGGATCTTTTGACAGCTCAAGATATGTATTTAATCCTACAATGGTGGTTTTGTAAGATAATTCTAATTGAGTTAGTCCTCTTCCTCCTATGTTTCTCGGTAAATAAATCCTGTTCACGTCCGCTTTTGGGTGGTTCATTCGAGTCATGGTTAGTAGTTTTCTGGTTTTGGAGTCTAGCTTCTTTATTTCGATCATTTGCCAGTTGATTATGTTGAAACTGTAAGCTACGGTTGGTACTGCAAGAGTGTTAATGGCTTCTATTTTGTTTGCAGCGTTCAGTTCAGTCTTTGTTACTAACCGTACTCTCCTGTAGTACTCTTTTCTAATCTTCTCTTTCATTGCTGAATGTTTTATGCCGTTACTTTCGTCTCTGCCAAGGTATTTATATGCTTCTTCCTGGTTCAGTGCTCGGATTCTTGCCTCTGTATCTACGCGGATATCCGCAGAACATGCCAGTTTGTCTCTTATGAAAGTGGCTTTCGTGCATTTCTCCAGTCCAAACTGCATCCCGATATCATCACTGAACTTTTTAACCGTAGCAAGTAGACCTTGTTGTTCGTCATTTTTTGAGTACATTTTCAGATCATCCATATAGAACAGATGGCTGCCTTTTTTCTTCTTGATCTCATATCCATACCCAGTTTTGTTGAGCATGATACTTAATGGTGTCAGTGCTAAGCAGAATATTAAGGGCGACAGCAAGTCCCCCTGGAAGGTACCACTTTTGATTTTGATTGGTCTGCTTGTTATTGATCTACTGGAATGGTTCAGTGTCACTATTATTATTATTATTATTATTATTATTATTATTATTATTATTATTATTATTATTATTATTATTATTATCATTATTATTACTATTATTATTATTATTATTATTATTATTATTATCATTGCCTTTGCACAGATTCTAATGCTGAAGATGTACTACAGTGTCAGCTGTTCCTACCAGTGAACTAAGGTAACACCTCTTATTTTTCGAGCACCTTCCGGAGTATTCGGGCGTTTCCAAGCAGTACTGTTTTCTGCAAATGCTCCACCCTTATTACAGCCCCTATTTGTTCCACGTACTTCTCGAGATTTTTGCTCACTGTTCCCATGCTCCGACAATTATTAATACTACTGCTACCTTTTTCATCGACCACAACTGCTTAACTTCCCAAGCTAACCTGTCATATCTCTCGACTTTTCTTTCTTCCTTATCGCATACCTTGTTGTCAGCTGGGCATGCTATATCTATAATCCAGCATAGTTTGTTTTCTTACTCAATTAAGACTATGTCTGGCTTCCTATTCTCTATCTCATGGTCGCACTGAATCATAAAATCCCATAAGATCTTTGCATTTTTATTTTCGATGATGCCTTCGGGTTTATGGTCGTACCAATTTTTTGTTCTGTCAATTCCATACTTGTTGCAACGTGTCCAATGGACAAGCCGGGCTATATTATCGTGGCGTCTCTTATATTCCTTCTGGGCTAGTGGCGTACATTGGCTGGTAATATACCATACAGTTTCACCATTTTGTCCACAGATTCTGCATTTATCACTTTCTGATGTGTTGTCTATTCTGTATTTTATGTAGTTTGTTCTTAGTGCTTACTCTTGGACAGCACAGATTAGAGCCTCCGTTTTCGGTTTTAAATCACTTTTAGTCATCCACGGCCATCTTTTTTCTCTATCTGTCTTATCTTCAACATCCCTATGAAATTGACCATGCATTCTTTTCTTTAACCATCTATTTTCAGTTTCGTTCGTTTTAAATTTCTTGTATAGTGCTTTATCTTTGCAATCTTTCATCCTACACAAGCCTGACCTTCTTACTTCTAATAATAGCGGTTCTATGGTATTTTTTACATACCATGCTATGTTGTTTTCTTCTGCTCTAATGCTGTGTTCGCATCCAATCAGTCCTCTACCCCCTCTTTTTCTTGGTGCATACAGTCTGTCTGTGTCACTTTTGGGGTGGAGTGTCCCATATCAAGTTAGCAACTTCCTCGTCTTTCTGTCTAAGTTATTTAGTTACTCTACTGTCCATGCGATCACCCTTGCTCCATATCGTCACGCTGAATATCCCCGAGAACTACGTTAAGGGTACACGTGTCTGTGGAGTGCTCAGCCACTTGCACGTTAATTTCACGGGCAGGCTGTTCCGTTGATCGGATTAACTGGAACCCTCGATGTCGTAAGCGACGGAGTGCCAACAATATATACGTATATATGTATATGTATATATATATATATATATATATGCTGAACCCAACTACTTGCAGACGGTGTATCCCGTTGAATTCATTAATTTAATTCATAGCAAAAGTGCCAAAAAAAGGAAGAAAAGAAAAAGAAAGAAAGAACCAAAGCACAGGTGTCCATGGCAGACTATGTTATTTTGGATAGATACTATCCCTTAGTGGGTTGAACCCCCAACCCCTAACTCTCTCACGTTATATATATATATATATATATATATATATATATATATATATATATATATATATATATACATCTATGTATTTATATATACATATATATATACATACACACACACACACACGAACACACACACACACACACACACACACACACACACACACACACACATATATATATATATATATATATATATATATATATATACAGTACAGCAAAGAATGAAAAAAGAGGCAGCTTTCATCAATAAATTCAACCCACAACTAAACATGAACACATAACATAATACCTAACACTATCAACCTTACCAGTAATACCACTAACTCCCATACATCCCATACACCATTCTTATTACAGTATTATATCTACTCTAACTGCACTACATCCAGGACTACTTACCTCCCTTACACATAATCTTTTTATTGAGGGACTAGTAGACTCAGCACCATTTGATAATCGGTGCGTATTCAAAGCCAGTGAACAATAACTGACGAAACCGGTATGACTTTGAATCCCTTTAACAATTCATAATAATGACTTTTATTCCTCTTAATCCTACCTCAGTTCATCTAATTGTATATATTTATCGTTACTTTTCATTAAAAAAGCCTTTATTTTTTTGATATCCAATGTGTATTTTCGCTTTTTTTCTTCTTACTTTCCCCATATTCTTCCACGTATAGTTTCTATTTTCTTTTTGAAACATATTTCTTTTATATATATATATACAGTGGCTGTGTGGTAAGTAGCTTGCTTACCAACCACATGGTTCCGGCACCTTGGGCAAATGTCTTCTATTATAGCCACGGGCCGACCAAAGCCTTGTGAGTGGATTTGGTAGACGGAAACTAAAAGAAGCCCGTCGTATATATGCATATATATATATATATATATATATATATATATATATATATATATATATATGTATGTATGTATGTGTGTGTATATGTTTGTGTGTCTGTGTTTGTCTCCCCAACATCGCTTGACAACCGATGGTGGTGTGTTTACGTCCCCGTAACTTAGCGGTTCGGCAAAATAGACCGATAGAATAAGTACTAGGCTTATAAAGAATAAGTCCTGGTGTTGATTTTCTCGACTAAAGGCGGTGCTCTAGCATGGCCACAGTCAAATGACTGAAACAAGTAAAAAAGTAAAAGAGTAAGAGTATACACATATATGCATACATACATACATACATACACACACACACACACACACACACACACACACACACACACACACACACACACACACACACACACATATATATATATATATATATATACACACACAGAGGTGGGAGAGAGAGAGCGAGACAGACAGAGACAAACCGAGACAGACGGAGAGTG
>NC_142935.1:55285509-55325509 GCF_046866305.1 Octopus bimaculoides
TAAGTGCATGGAATCCACTAAACCGAAACACTATGACACATGCGGGGGTTTTCTGTAGTATTTAGCTTTACAGAATAATTTTAGAAAGAATGCTATTCAAATGACATATTCCGCAGAAGCCATGATAGATCGTTGACCAAACATTATTCAATTTTTTTTGTCCGTGTTTTTCTCCTTGTTTTCTCCGTATTCTTTCTGTTGAAGAGCGTAGCTCGAAACGTTAAAGACTTTCTGTATTCCCGAGCGTCAATCTAATGCATCCTTTTGTTGTTTACACCACCTGTCCTCTTCTGTTGTTGTTTTTTTTTCGTACATTCTCCCATGTATATATATATATATATATATATATATATATATATATATATATATATATATATATATATATACATACACACACACATATATATGTATATTTGTATATGTATGTGCGTGTATACATATATATAGTTATATCAATCTGAGTGAATGTGCGCGTGAGTGTGTGTGCGTGTATGTATACACAGGAAAAAGAGTCACCCTAATGCGTGATTTTAATGGAAGTGCAGGTAGGAACATGCAGACCCTAGGACGGAATGATCGAACACAATGAAGAGAAGAAAATTATCGCCATCTTCCAGCGGGCAAACAAGCACAAGATATCGTGATTGTATCCCAGATCCACACTCTGGTGTTTTGTTGGTGAGTTGATCTCTAAGAATTTCTACTTATCTGCGCAATGAATGGAGTGTAATGTTGCAACAGACCATTGCCGTAAATTAGCCAATGTCAGACTGCAAATACGTTGCCGCAAGATGCTGAAGAACACTAAAAATCAAGAGATTTAAATTCTGAAAACTTGCCTGGTTTTTTTAAATTTTTTTTTTTAGGCACTCTTGTTTGTCCCTCCTAAAGGTTACTATATCCGGCCTTCGGTGCTCTAATACCCATCATCATCATCATCATCATCATCATCATCATCATCATCATCATCATCATCATCATCATTATTATTATTATTATTATTATTATTATTATTATTATTTAAGACGTCGCACAGAATCCTATATTGTGATGTTGTTGACTGAAGATATTGTGTCTACCGGGGGGTGGCGAATTAACAGAATCGTTTGCATGCCGGACAAAATGATAAGTGGCATTTCGTTTGTATTTATGTTCTGAGTTCAAATTCTGCCGAGGTTAACTTTGTGTTCATTCTTTCGACGGTGATGAAATAAGGACCAGTTGAAATCTGAGTCGATGTAATCGACTAGCCCCCTCCCTCAAAATTTCAGGCCTTGTACAGTAGGAAGAATTTTTATCATTAAGGTGGTGAGCTGGCAGAATCGTTAGCGCCTCCGACAAAATATTTAGAGATATTTCTTCCGGATTTACATTCTGATTTCAAATTCCGCCAAGGTCGACTTGGCTTTTCATCCTTTCAGGGTTGACTAAATAAGTACCAGTTACGAACTGGGGTCGACGTAATCGATTTAATCCCCTCCCCACAAATTTCAGGCCTTGTGCCTTCTGTAGAAAGGATTATTATTATTATTATTATTCAGTAGTTTTATTTTTATAACGTGCTTTCACTTCACTACCGAGCGCAGCTCTGTGCGCCTTGGGTATGTGCTGTGGTTTGCTGTGGTGCTCTTATGTTTACTGTATTGAAAGTGTTTTGCGTAGAATGTGTGCAGTACCCAGTAGTGCAATTTTCTGTATGTTATATATATTTGTAAGTCCTGGTGTTTTTGTTATGTATTTTATTATTATTATTACACAATATTGGAAACAATTATTGAAGAACTCGTTATCATCATTACTACTACTACTACTACTATCTTTATTTAGTCCGATAAAATGGGAAAATGACCAGAGATTTTAGAGTCCCCCCCCCCCAAAAAAAAGGAGGAGTTTCTATGTAGTTAATGGTTACCCATGAAATTCCGAAGGTCGATGACTACAGGAAATCAGGAAATACAGTACGATGGTTTGGGAAAATTGTGTAGTATGGTTTTTGGATGGAGAGACAGACATAGCACAGATAACGGAAGGAAACGAATTCGTGGGTGGGAAAGCCACACAGCTTTCTAATTTGGAAGAACAAGAAATTCTGTACTTGTGGTCGAAGAAACAGTAGGAAGATACAACACTTTTGACGAATTTTTTTTTTTTTTTTATTGTAGAGAGGTGGTGTTTCCCCCATCTTGATCGGTGGTTAAGTGCATGGAATCCACTAAACCGAAACACTATGACACATGCGGGGGTTTTCTGTAGTATTTAGCTTTACAGAATAATTTTAGAAAGAATGCTATTCAATGACAAAGGGAATTTTTATTATCTCAACATTCTTTTGGTGTTAAAAACTCAGCGTAGGGACTATTCCGAATCGCTTGGAAGCACTGAACTCTTACGAGGAAATCTGTGAGAAAATTTATTTTATTTATAACTAGAGGAAACCTCGCCTCACTTCATTCACTGGCATTTTACTGAAGAATTTGAGAAATATGTGATACCGTGTGAATTTGGATTTGCCTTTAAAACAGAGTCACGTGATCATAATTTTTAAGGAATTTGGAGAGTCACGTGATCATACGTTTTGTGAGGATTTCGGAGAGAGTCACGTGATCACAAGCGTCTAACCAAGAAATATGGTTGTGATATTGCTGCGAATAAATTGCTGGTGTCTGCAATGAGTGGGAGTAGGTAACACAAGATGCATTCACATAAAGTAGTGTTGTTGTTGTTATTATTAACAAAAATCTTAATAACTAGCAATCCCGAGTTCAAATCCGAGAACGATCGACTTTTTTTTTTTTCGTCTCTTAAGAGAATCAGATGAATAGCAATAAGAAATTGAGATCTAACAATCATTTGATTCCTTTAAAAAAAGTCAAGCTTCCGTAAAGTCTGCCCAGTGTTGTGACACACTGGTGTGCCTAACCTTTGTGACACCTTTAACCTTGTCAGACATTTTTACTGCTCAGAAAATCATTGTAACGCAACAGTGGTTTTTAAGATTATGCTAATTTTTGACAGTCATAAAAACGCGATATTCATAATTTATAATATACAATTATGAACACTGAAACAAAATAAGCGAATTGGCAAAGCCGTCAGAGGCCTCGACGCATTTATTCCGACTCACCACAATCTAAATTCAAATATCGCCGAGGTAAACTTTATCTCTCATCTTTTCGAGTCGATTATAAAAAAAAAATACCAATCCAGAATGGTAGATTTCCTAAGCAGTAAAAATGTCTGACAGGATTCCTTGCGGTATCATTTAGGTCCCGTTGGGTTCAAATTCCACCATGGCATACTAGGATGATATCCTTAATCTATCACCCGCCTTAATATCATCATATGTGACTCTGGGTTCCATTAACGAAATCCATTTTGTAGCATCAGACCAGGTCTCAAGCATCAGGGTATCTTCCTGCCCCCCCCCCCATACCAATCTCTATGACCCTATTAGAGGGTCAAGACCAATTGGTTTTTTTCCTGATTACAAAATAAACAAAAAAAAGATGCAAGGGTTTCAGTATTGGACTACGACCATGTTGTATCACTGCCTTTCATGATTTGATCAAACAAATTGACCCCAGCACATATTTTTTAAGCTTGGTACTTGTCAGTTTCTTTGGCCGAACTGCTAAGTTACGGAGACGTAAACAAGCCAATACCGGTTGTTAAAGAATAGGGGAGAGAGAGGGTGGGAGCAAACACAGCATGAACACTAAGACACACACATACACACACACACACACACACACACACACACACACACACACACACACACATGGATATACATATATATATATATATATATATATATGTAGCTAGAAATAAGAGTTAAAACAACTCTTAGCCACGATAAAGCACTTGTCTTATGACTGACAGGGGAGGCAAGCTCCTTAACATCCAAGGTATAGCCAGATCACCAGTGATTTCGCATTTGATTAATGCTCGTTAGTTGCTCTCCCCCTACCTAAGGTTAAACACGGTAGTCTTATATATATACTGTGTGTATATATATATATATATATATATATATATATTATTGCCCACAGGGGCTATATATAGAGGGGACAAACAAGGACAGACAAAGGGATCAAGTCGATTACATCGACCCCAGTGCATAACTGGTACTTAGTTAATCGACCCCGAAAGGATGAAAGGCAAAGTCGACCTCGGCGGAATTTGAACTCAGAATGTAACGGCAGACGAAATACCGCTTATCACTTCGTCCAGCGCGCTAACAATTCTGCCAGCTCGCTGGCTTTATAGTTATAAATATATGTGTGTGTGTGTGTATGTGTGTGTGTGTGTGTGTGTGTGTGTGTGTGTGTGTGTGTGTGTGTGTGTGTGTGTGTTTAATCTTATTTGAGAAATGAAACAACTGTTGGTTAATATGTTGATTAACTAATAAATTAATTGGTATCCATTAGATCACTCTGTTTTCTAACTCAATAAAAATGTTTTATATTCTGTATAATATATTCAACGTGGAATTTTCTCTTCAACAATTTAATATATTAAACCAGTGTATCTTGGATAAATATCCCTATAAGAGGTTTGGATATCTTCATTGTGGCTATATATATATATATATATATATATATATATATATATATATGATATATTTATACACACGCGTGACAAGCTTCTTTTAGTTTCCGTCAACCCAACTCTATAACTTATGTCCCCTTATGACCTCACTTCTGTAGCCTCATTGGAACTGCTTCGTTGATTGGATGCCCGACATTAACGTCACAACTAGTTATTTCCTTTTTTTATTACTATATTGCTCTATCAAAACATTCTTAAGTTCGTAGGATGGTATTTAGTTAACAAGTAAAACTTCAAGAGCCGGAACTCCAGAATGGTTAGAGAAGAGTTCAGAAAAATCGCTGACCAATGCGTGGCCAGTATACACAAGGACTACTTTAAAACATTTAACATTCTCTCTCACTTTCTCTACTTCCCTCCTCCTTACACCCGCTTTCTCTCTCTCTCTCTCTCTCTCTCTCTCTCTCTCTCTCTCTCTCTCTCTCTCTCTCTCTCTATCTATCTATCTATCTATCTATCTATCTGCCAGCGGTACATATATGTATGTCTATATCTATGAATTTATCAGTCTATATATATCTACACACACACTCAAACACTTATATGTATATACATAAGTATGTATGTATGTATGTATGTATGTAGGTTCTATCCTAAATAAGTTCTATTTTTAATCACATTTCGACTAGATGTCATCTAGGTCCATACTAAAGATATCAAAAATGCTACAGATACTAAAAATACTTCTTCCTTGTATGTTACTACATAGTGGCTGTATCATTTTCGTATTAAAAGCGTATATGTGCATATGTTTGTGTGTACTTACATAATATTGGGTCATCCCATGAATAATGCGGTTTTTGTATACTTCTTTTATTTCTCGAAATTAGGATAAACAAAATTCTTTCTTAATCTAAATTACACTCTCCTTCATTTTCTAGAATAAGGTAAGGCTCCTTCTTCCAAAATTCACTTGTCTGTAACGAAAAATACTCCTCCAGTACTGTTGCGACGTCATCTACAGAATTCATATTTTTTCCATCCGAATGATTTTGAAGACTGCGGAATGAATGATAATCAGATGGGGCAATGTCCGGCGAATATGGTGGGTGGGGTATCGTTTCCCATTCAAACTGCTCCAGCCTTTGGAATGTCGTCCTCGCTGTATGTGGCCGAGCATTATCCTGATGGAAGAACATTTTTTATCTTGAAACCGAAGATGGACGTTTTTCTTCTAGCGCTGACTTGAATGACTGGCTGGATGATCAAATCCAAGCTTCTCTGCTAGTTCCTCAACAGTTACAATGGGATTTTGTTCCACTAGGGTTTGCGAGACATCTCATCGAGCTCTACAGATCTTCCAGGACGAGGCTAGTCTTCTAAGCTGAGGTCTCCGGCTCGAAATTTCTGGAACCACCGTTGACATAGGCTTACGCTATTGCCCGATCCCCATATACTGCATTAATATTCCTCGCACTTTCTGTTGCCTTGTTGCCTTTATTGAACTCATAAAGCAAAATATGCCGAATATGCTCCTTTGTCACTTCCATTATAGCTTTGAAAAAATAACCGTTAAAATCAAACTGCTCTCTTCAAAACTTGAACTAAGAATAAGTACAAGGTAAAATTGCTTTTATAGCAAGTTGATGCAGGTAGTTTATCTCGTCCCCCTCCGACTTTTAGCTCATGCAATTGAAAAACCGCATTATTTATGGGATGACACAATTCATACATTCATATTTAAACATACATACATATATATGAATGTATGTGAATACACACACACGCACATATCAGCATATGTCTCTATAACACACGTTATTATTATTATTATTATTATTATTGTTCAGTAGTTTTATTTTTATAACGTGCTTTCACTTCACTACCGAGCGCAGCTCTGTGCGCCTTGGGTATGTGCTGTGGTTTGCTGTGGTGCTCTTATGTTTACTGTATTGAAAGTGTTTTGCGTAGAATGTGTGCAGTACCCAGTAGTGCAATTTTCTGTATGTTATATATATTTGTAAGTCCTGGTGTTTTTGTTATGTATTTGTCTGAATATTTTTTTATTATACCTAAGGCACCTACTATGATAGGAATTGTTTCTGTTTTTAGACTCCACATTCGAGTTATCTCTATTTCCAGGTCATTGTATTTTGAAAGTTTTTCCATTTCTTTTAGAGAAACGTTGTCATCTGCTGGTATTGATACATCAATTAGAAAGCATTTTTTTTCTTCATGATCTTTGACAACTATATCTGGTCTATTGGTCTTAATTTCTCTATCTGTGTGTATTGGCATATCCCAGAGTATGGTTGCTTTCTCGTTTTCTGTGACCTTTTCTGGCGTGTGTTTATACCATCTTTTTTCTGTTATTATTATTATTATTATTATTATTATTATTATTATTATTATTATTATTATTATTATTATTATTATTATTATCATCATTATCATTATTATTATCATTATTATTATTATTATTATTATATATATATATATATATATATATATATATATATATATATATATATATATATATATATATATATATATATATATATATACTAACAGACATACTGAGCGTTGCTTGGGCCCAAATGGCATAGTTTGTATATATGGTACAGTTAAATTGAAACATGTGATACGGTGAAATTCAGTATTGACGACAAAACATTTCTGGAGTCAACGAAGGGTTAATTCGACTAAATGACATATCTTGCGTCTGTTTGGAAAATTCCAAAGCCCTAACCTTGTCATGGAAAGTGGGTGGTGGTTTGTGATTTTTGAACTCACCAAAAGTTCCCAGTGGATATACTCTCCTTTGCACGGTCGCTAACACGCTGAACAATCAGCAGCCATAGGAACTACATTTATATGATAATTTAAGCTCGTGGGCGCGCTCAACAGCACCAGATGAAAGAAATGACGTAGTAAGGGGGGATTGGCAAGGAAGTGCTTGAAAATAACACTGCCTTGCGATATTTCGGTTTGGTAACGTTGTGATAACAACAAACAAGATGAGGACACCTGTCCGTCTATTGTAAATATTGTACATAATTCCTCATCTCAAAAATATAGAATAGTATTATCTAATCAGTACGGAGCCGACATTAGACTTCAATAGAGATATATAGAGAAACTTCATCGTCTTTCAAGCCATATAACATTCTTGTGTAGATGTAGAGACTCAAAGCTGATACCACCTGGCTTGATTATAACGACATCAGTGGATTCAAATAAATCTCGAAGCGTAGCGGAAAGAGCAGGGCACGCCTTCGTCCGTGAGAGGATCCATTATAACCGTTGGAAAAAAACATCAACTAAATAAAGAAATCAGAGACAGGTTATCTTCATTACTTGGGTGAATAACCAGAGATGATGACAGAGAGAAAATTCAGCAAGATCTAGAAAAGTAGTACAAGAAAGAAATAGAGAAGATGAAGACACGCCAGATTAAGAAGCTTACGAAGCTCAAAGGTCAGAGAATAAAGACCGAAGTTCGTCACCCACCTGTGAAAGTGGTAAATAACGTAAGTAGTCGACATCTGAACAACTCTGAAGCAGCAGAACAGCAGTACTAAACAAAGGCCTCAACTTTGCATTCCATACTTGGAGACAATAGCCTCTATTGAGGAGGTAGCCATAGAGACCAAAATCTCAGGAAGATATACTAAGGAGGAAAGTGAGACAGGTACTAGCGAAAGCGAAACTTCCCAAACCAAACATCACTAAAGAAGAAAAGTTTGCTATTAAAACACTACGGAGTGACAATTCCATCATAATACTTCCAACGGACAAGGGCAATGCTACAGTAGTGATGAACAAGTCTGAATACTCGGAAAAATTGGCAAGTCTCATAAGTGATGGCAGCTACAGCAAAATAAAGGAAGACCCAATTCTGTAAACAGAGAGGAAGTTGTAACAGATATTAATAAAGAACAAGGATCACTCCATCCCAATGAAGTACAGATAACTGACCCAAAACTACAGTAAGCTGCTACACATGTACGGTCTCCCGCAGATTCATAAGGATGGTATTCCATTAAGACCTATAGTGAGCTGTAGAGGTTCAGCATGTCACCCACTAAGCCGCTTCTTTGTGGATATAATCAGCCCATTAGCAGGTAAGTCAACATCGTATGTGAAGAATACCACCCACTTCATAGAATTGATCAAGGATACTCCCATTGGATCTAACCTGGTGGTGAGTCTAGATGTGATAAGTCTGTTTACCAAAGTCCTAATTAATGAAGCACTATCAGTGATTCAAGACAAACTAGTGACAGATACCTCTCTAAAAGAACACCTAGTATACCGTTTGAAAACTTGATGGAAATGTTGACTTTCTTCGTAGAAACTACTTACTTCAGAGTAGATACTGATAAATATCAATAGGATGAGGGTTTAGCTATGGGTTTGCCATTATCGCCAGTAATAGCCAATATGTACATGGAGTACTTTGAGAATTTAGCTTTAGGATCAACACCACTAAAGCCAACCCAATGGCTTCGATACGTTGATGACACCTTCATACTCTGGCCCCACCAGGAGAATGTCCAAGTACTACTAGATCATGTGAATTCAATAAAATCATCCATACAGTTCACTATGGGAAATGAAAAGGACAATCAGTTGGCATTCCTGGACGTATTAATAGCACGCACTTAGTATGGGTTCAGGACATTAACAACGAACAGAGATATAACCGATGAACGAAATCCAATTTAACAAAACCGATGAATTTCCACCGTCAGCTGCCTCATAGATATTTTTGGCCTATTTTTGGCCCAAAACTTGGGAATTTTCCATAGATCCCGTATAAAAGTCGACCCTAATATTTTACGAACAACAGGACAACATTTGTGGGCCAAGGTACCATATTATCTTGTATGCACAGAATATGCTGCAAGCCTGCATAGAATTTGAAGTAATAAACACATGTATTATACACTCGTTGTTTACATGGTGAGAAACGTGTTTCACAGACAGCACTATTGTCGAACACTGGCAAACGCCACTGTTTGAATTCGTACAAAGGCATGATTTTGGCAAGCCTAAAAACATTTAGCTAATCGCTAGATCAGTGGTTACCAAACATTTTTTGGTTCCCATGCGACCTTCATATTTTCCTCATCTCCAAGTACAATAAACACATGCGCCATGCGCTCGTCTGTTTACATGGTGAGAAACGTATTTCACAGACAGCACTATCGGTGAACAACAGCAAACACTACTGTATGAATTCGTACAGAGGCATGAGTTCGGTAAGCCTAAAAACATTTAGTTAATGGCTAGATCACTGGTTACTAAACTTTTTTTTGCCGCGGAATCCTTTGACATTATTTTTTAAAACATGGAACCCCTGATAACTTTCAGGGAACCCTGGGGGTTGCAGAACACATTTTGGGAATCACTGTTCCAGATTAACGACTCTAGACCACATTATGAACATCTACTGGTCACTGCACATGAGAGCTACGCGGTCTTGTTTGTGGGTTTTGTTATTTACTAGGACGCGTGTTTTGATGCATAGAATTGGTAGTATTACTGTAATTCATTGTGATTTTGCTTTTACTCGCTTAGACATCAGTTGAGCTTCTGCTGCTGATACGGTACTTCGGATTCTAGCTTAAATTTCAGACCTCAAAATTAGCATCCATGTAATAGTCGACCCCAAAAATTTGACCTTAAAAAAGGTCTAACAAATTTGACTTTTACACGAGTATATATGGTGTATATATATAAGAATATTTACACATAGATACATATATACATGCAAACATATATATTAATATCTATTTTTTATCTCTCATCCCCTTTCTTTCTCCCTCTCTCTCTTTATACATATATATATATATATATATATATATATATATATATATTTCATTTCTGGATTAACAAGGAAACCCAAAGTTTCATGTGAAAAAGACCTCCACAATTTTCAAGCGATTCACTGGGGAATGTTTCTTGACGGTTATATGTAATTTATATTATTTTTCCAGTTTCCGTTCGAATACAGCATCGCAAATTTGAGTAAAATTTTGACAAAGCGTTGTTGGATGCCATGGTGCAAGCCAATTCTTCACAGGGACATTGTGGACTTGCTACCGGACTTTACTTCACTAGACACATCACAGCTTATGAAAAGTTGACTTTCTATCATCATGTCCAAAGAAAATGACAGTGGTTTGCAACCAATGAAACAGAAGAGCCCAGCCACAAACGAGAACTGCACGTACGAAGTTATGCTTGTGTTTGGTGAGATAGGAAAGGTGTCGTCTAACATGAAGTGTTGAACAAAAATAAATGAGTTAAAGCGGGGAAGTATTGTCGTCGGTTGGGTGCGTTGCACGAAAATTTGCAGAAAAAGTGCCCGTCATTAGTCAATCGTGAAGATTTGTTGCCATTTCATGATAATATAAGACCACATATTGCCCCAAGTCATCCAGACACTGACCTTGCTTCTTCTGACTGTCATCTTTTCAGCTTTTCAGTTCTTAAAAAGATTATTTAGAGGGAAAACAGTTTATTAATTTTGAAGAGATTAAAAACGATACTGAGCGATTATTTGCTTTGAAACATGAAGAATTTTACGCCCGAGAGATCAACAATATGCCAAATAGATGGGATTATGTTATCAATAATGAGGGGTAATATTATCTTGATTAAATATATCAATTAAGACCAAAGCAACATTTGTTTCTTTCCCGTCACGAAATGCGACAAGACTTCCTTTCCAACTTAATATATATATATAATAAATGCTTGTATTTATGTATGCATTCATATTCACATGCACACATATACATACATACATACATGGATATACACACACACACATACACATGTATGTATGTGTATGTGTATATATATATATATACTTTTGTTATTTACACCACCTGCCCTCGTCTGTTGTTATTATTTGTATATTCTCCCATATATATATATATATTCATTTTGCTCACTATACTTTTAGATAACACTGATACGAACCCATGATTTCACTTCGGTATCTGCATGAATGTTAATCTGAATCGCTGTCAATGATCCACAAGGGATCAACACTTCACCATGTCTGAAGATATCCGAGATACGCCTGGATTAAGTTTCAACCGGATATCAGCTTGAAAGTACGGTTTTAAAATTATTTCTGTGTATGCATTTGTGTGTTTTAATTAGGTCTCTCGCATTCAGGAAAACCTCGTAAGTCTCCCGCCCCACTCTCTCCAGTTAGTCTCTGTTTCGATTCCTGTTATATTTGCATTCTTTGTTTCCGCATCTCCCCACAACACCCGCCTTCTCTCTCTCTCTCTCTCTCTCTCTCTCTCTCTCTCTCTCTCTCTCTCTCTCTCTCTCTCTCTCTCTCTCTCTCTCTCTCTCTCTCCATCACGGCAGCAGTCGCTTACTTATCAACAATATCGATACACCGTTCATATCGCTCTTTAAGCAATTACGTTGTCTTAGAGAAGAAAATGTAAATTAATGATTCTCAAGAAAAATGAGACAATGCTCAACCCTTCATTTGTGACCTCTTTGAGATTTGTTCATTTGCAGAAGTTGCTACTGTTGTTTAGACTCGAATCGGTTCTGATTGAGTAGGCCCTTGGGAAAAGCTTTCCAACCATACCCATTCAGACATTTTCCCCCAAAGTATATTGAATTGAGGACAAATAATCCAATACGTCTTCTTCTTCTTCTTCTTCTTCTTCTTCTTCTTCTTCTTCTTCTTCTTCTTCTTCTCATTATTATTATTATTATTATTATTATTATTATTATTATTGAGTGAGAGAGCAGTGCACGCCATCAAAGTGACACTGGGGTAAAATATACAAAGCCCAATATACCCATCATGACTACCCGTCTGATTAGGATACACCAGGCACATGCATCACAACCATATGTGCGCAACATGGTGATCTCATATCAAGATAAACATGACCTCGCAGGTGGGGCCCAGTTAGAATTCTTTTCAGGTCGAGTAGCCCATCCCGCTCAAAAGGTCCCTGAATAAGGTTGCAAGCGACCTGCATGTAGGCGGCCCATGCTAGATATAAAGTCGTCTCCTTGTCGCCCAATATAGCGATAGGATTCGGTTGCTGCATGGGTGATGAGCAGCTCCATTTGGAGACGGTACTGCTCACCCGGAGGCCAAGAAGATTCTGGAAAGGGTGAACCAAAAATTGCCTGTCTTTCTATATCTGGTCAGTTTAGTGTAACTTACGGATGTCCACCCTGCGTTCGAAAAACAAAGAGACTTTTATTTACAAAATATGGATAGAGCTTGAACAGTTCATGTTGGAATGTGCATACTCTGTTGGATAACAAATATTTCCATATTATTGAACCTTTATGGTACATTTTAGAAAAGGAAGTAAGGAGTCGGTATCCTCCACCATCATCACTACAAGAACTGGAGACTGTTTTAGCTGAAGAATGGACAAAAATTCCTTTGGAAACAATTCAAACTTTGTACGAGTTCATACCTCGTAGAATTCAAGCAGTAATTACTGCTAAAGGTGGTCCTACCCAATAATAAAATAAATTTGTTTGAAATTTTAAGGTGCTTCCATCATTTTGTCCAACCCCTATATATATTCTCCCAAAGTGGCTGAGGGACCTACACAAAGTGGATGTAGGTGTTTTCAAATCAAAACTGGACCTCTTCCTGTCAAGAGTCCCAGATGAACCTACATCGTGGCAGGAGGCGCAAATAGGGTAGCGACATCAAACTCCCTTATTCACCAAATGCCACATATCAGAGGAAGCTCTCAATAATAACAGTGTAGCAAAACGGCAGTGCCCCAGCATGGCCACAGCTTTGAGCTGAAACTGATAAAACAATAAAATATGTGTGGTGCGGGGCAGCTTTCGGTTTTATCTATCCGAAAGGATATTTGAATCTAATGTTTACATGCTATTATCTATAGCTTTATGTGCTTCGAGATCGACTGCTCCAAAAAAATTATTATCTTTTCTTTTCCTACAATCAATTGTTGTTGTTACTCCGTCGCTTACGACGTCGAGCGTTCCAGTTGATCTTACCAACGGAACAGCCTGCTCGTGAAATTAACGCGCAAGTGGCTGAGCACTCCACAGACACGTGTACCCTTAACGTAGTTCTCGGGGATATTCAGTGTGACAAGGCTGACCCTTTGAATTACAGGCACAACAGAAACAGGAAGTAAGAGTTAGAGAAAGTTGTGGTGAAAGAGTACAGCAGGGTTCGCCACCATTCCCTGCCGGAGCCTCGTAGAGCTTTAGGTGTTTTCGCTCAATAAACACTCAGAACGCCCGGTCTGGGAATCGAAACCGCGATCCTATGACCGCGAGTCCGCTGCCCTAACCACTGGGCCATTGCGCCTCCACAATCAATTGTAACATTATCCCAAAAGAAGTCGAAGAAAACGATCCCATCACCTTCATACGAAACTTGGATAAATTTGTTCAAGGAATATGTATGACACAGAACAAAAAAAAAATTTTTATGTAGCAGAAGGGAAAAAAATGAGAAAAATACCTGCAAGAAAAATTAAACGGGATAATAAAGTATAAAAAAAAAAAGGATCTTTTTTAAAAAAGATCCAAAAAAAAAGACAGAAAAGGGTCAAGAATAAATTGAGAGACATATTTTAGGAGACACAGAAGTGGAAAATTACGAAACGGAAAAACTGAGAGATTCAGATGGGAATTAGTAAATGGTACAAGAATTAAAACTAAATTAAGGAAGTAGAAATTGAGTTATTGAAACTATGAACTAAATAAGGAAAGGAAAAAGTGAGAACGAAAAGAGGCTGAAAGATTACAGCGTGTATGTGTGTGTGTGTGTGTGTGTGTGTGTGTGTGTGTGTGTGTGTGTGTGAGAGAGAGAGAGAGAGCGGGAGATGTAAAATTAAACGAGGAAATAAGGAAGGAAATATTGAAGAAAAAATGAAAGAGAATGTGTGGAAGACTTGTCTTCCTAAATATAGAAAGAGAAAAAACTAAGAAAGAGAGCGAGCGAAACAGTGAGAGAGATAGGGGGAGATTGGGGTGGGGGAGAGGGGTGGGGGAGAGGGGTGGGGGAGAGGGGTGGGGGAGAGGGGTGGGGGAGAGGGGTGGGGGAGAGGGGTGGGGGAGAGGGGTGGGGGAGAGGGGTGGGGGAGAGGGGTGGGGAGAGGGGTGGGGGAGAGGGGTGGGGGAGAGGGGTGGGGGAGAGGGTGTTGGGGAGAGGGAGAGAGGCGGTTAGATTAATGATGACAAGTATGAAACGAGAATGTGCAAAAATTAATCATAATAATAACCCTTTTCTACTAAAGGCACAAGGCCTGAAATTTTGAGGGAGGGGACTAGTCGATTACATCGATTCCCCCAGTGCTTTATCGATCCCAAAAGGATGAAAGGCAAAGTTGACCTCGGAGTAATTTGAACCCAGAACGTAGCGACAGACGAAATACAGCTAAGTATTTCGTAATAATAATAATAATAATAATAATAATAATAATAATAATAATTAATTCTGGTTTTATTAGCCACAAGGGTTAATATAAATTAAAAACATGTAAGGACAAAGACAGGACGAAGGTTACAAAGGGTTTTGTCCGAAAATTAATAATAATAATAATAATAATAATAATAATAATAATAATAATAAGTATTTCGTAATAATAATAAAAACAACAACAATAACAACAACAACAACAACAATAATAATAATAATGATAATAATAATAGATAATCCTTATAGACTCAAGGAGTGAAATCTTGGCGGGGGAGGCTAGTCAAGTTCAAGTAGCACTTATTTTATCCACCCTGGAAGGATGAAAGATAAAGTCGACCTCGGCGGAATTTGAACTCAGGACGTTAAGCATTTGGTGACGATTTTGTCAGTTCGTCACCTTAATTAAGCGTTTCTATTATAGGCACAAGGCTTGGAATTTTGTGGGAGGGGTCGTCGATTACAGCGATCCCGGTGCTCTCAACTGGTACTTATTTTATCGGATTGATAGGATGCAAGGATAAGTCGTCCTCGGCGGAATTTGAACTCAGCTGGAAGAAACGCCACTATCAAAATATACTATTCTGTGGGAAGCAGGGATGGTACCGAGTCGATCTCTTTTTAGACGTTTAAATGACTCGCTTCCTTTATTTAATACATATGTTTGTCGTGGGTGGAAGATATATTAAGACAAGGGAAATAACTAAAATAAGTAACAAGCAGTAAAGTGGGCAGCAAGATAGTGGGAGACCGAGAAACGAGGAGAGGGTGCGAAAAAGACAGATACAGAAAGTGAAACGGAGAAAGTGAGAGGAAGAAAACGGAGAAAGAGAGTGAGAGAAAGAGAAGCACAGAAAGACAGAGAAAGAGAAACGGAAAAAGAGAGAGAGAGACAATGAAAGAAAAACGGAGGAAAATAAAGAGGAAGAAGATGCAAAATAGACTGAGTGAAAAAAGAGAATGTGACAAACAAAGCGAGAGAGTGAGAGAGAGGAACCGAGAGCGATAGCGATGATAAAAACCGATAGCAAAAGAGAAAGAGAGAGCGACAAAGAGATAGAGAGAGGGGGAGAGAGCGATAGCGAGAGATGATAAAAACCCGATAGGAGAAGAGAAAGAGAGACAGTGAAAAAGAGAGAGAGAGAGAGGGAAAGAGATGAAAGAGGTGGAGGAAGGAAAGAAAGGGGAGGAGGCTCATATAATAAAAATAACACACGTTGCAAAATAATGTTTAAAATATTTAATAACTGATGTCGCTGCATTGGCACAGAGCAGAAAGCTATTCTATTTATGCGAATGAATGTAGAAAATATGTAGGATATGCAATTAAAAATAAATGTACCAGTGTGACTGACATCGGCGCACTTGTAGAACGCCCACCTTCCCTTGCCCTTATTCCAGAAGGAATTCATTCAGAAATGTCAAAGAGACCTAAAGTTTTTTTATTTTTTTTATTTCCCGGATTTATAAAGATCCTTTAAACAAACATTGCGAATGTATAGGGGTTTCTTAGCTTTGTTTATTTAGCCCTAGGTGAAACGCGATCCAGTAAACCCATAAACAAAAGCGTTCCAACTGTGCCCGTCCTGTCATAAGGTATTAAAGACAACAATATCTAATAATGCATCTTTTTATTCTTTTTATTTTTCTTCTTAAACTTGGTTTGTTTGGTGAAGAAGCTTGCTTTGGAACTATGTAGTTTCGGGTTCAATTCCACTTCAAAGCACCTTGGGCATGTGTCTTTTTCTACAGCTCCATGCCAACCACTGATACATGAGAGAATTTAGTAAACGGAAACTGTATGGAAGCCTGTCTTATACATATATATGTGTCTTTCTGTCTGAGTTTGTCCCCACCACCTCTTAACGATAGATGTTGATTTATTTATATCCCTGTAACTTCGGCCAAAAAGTCGAATAGAATAAACAAACACCAGGGTCGATTTGTCCGAGTAGAACCCTTTAAGGCGCTGCCCCAGCATTACCGAAGTCCTATGTCTGAAACAAGTAAAAGATATAACATATACTGGACAAACGAAATAAAGGGGATTCAACGCATTTATTGGGAGTTACGTGTGTTATTCAAAACATTTTTATTCGGATACCATGCTACTTCAAGTTTCAAAGGACCTAACGGAGCCTTTCCTGTCAGCCTGGTGTATACACATACACACGCATACATACATACATACATACATACATACATACATACATATATATATATATATATATATATATATGGGAGATTATACAAAAAATAACAACAGACGAGGACAGGTGGTGTAAATAACAAAAGTATATATTAGTATGACGCTCGGGAATACGGAAAGTCTTTGACGTTTCGAGCTACGCTCTTCAACAGAAAGAATACGGAGACAAGGAGAAAAACACGGAGAAAAAAAATTGAATAGTGTTCAGTCAACGGTCAATCATATATATATATATATACTTTTTACTCTTTTTTTACTCTTTTGTTTGTCATTTGACTGCGGCCATGCTGGAGCACGCCGCCTTTAGTCGAACAAATCGACCCTAGGACTCATTTTTTTGTAAGCCTAGTACCTATTCTATCAGTGTCTTATGCCGAACCGCTAAGTTACGGGGACGTAAACACACCGGCATCGGTTGTCAAGCGATGTTGGGGGGACAAACACAGACATACAAACATATACACACACACACACACACACATATATATATATATAATATATATATATATATATATATATATATATATATATATATATATATATATATATATATATATATATATATATATACGACGGGCTTCTTTCAGTTTCCATCTACCAAATTCACTCACAAGGCTTTGGTCGGCCCGAGGCTACGGTAGAAGACACTTGCCCAAGGTGCCACGAAGTGGGCCTGAACTCGGAACCATGTGGTTGGTAAGCAAGCTACTTACCACACAGCCATTCTTGCGCCTATATAACCCGATTTCATTCGGGTCTACTCGGGCCACATTTTAAAGATGAAGATTTTTGCCCTAGAGGCCACGCCTTTTAATTGAGCAAACTCAAAGTTGGCATGCAAACTCCCCAGCACTTTTAACACAGGTGTGCAAATTTTCAGATCAATCCGACCACATTTACTAACACTTTTGCCTGCACAACTGCTTGTGAGACAACGTCCGTCCTTTTCGCAAAAACATAGTAGATATGTGTGTGTGTGTGTGTGTGTGTGTGTGTGTGTGTGTGTGTGTGTGTGTATAAAACAAAACAGGAAGCTGGAAAATTCTTTGATGCATTTATATATATATAGACGGAAACTGAAAGAAACCCGTTGTATAATATATATGTATATATTTATGTGTGTGTGTGTGAGTTTGTGTGCTTGTATTTGCCCCACCCCCCGCCATCGCTTGACAACCGATGTTGGTGTATTTACATCCCTGAAACTTAGCGATTCGGCAAAATCGAGCGATAGGATAAGTACTAGGCTTACAAAGAATATATATATATATATATATATATATATATATATATATTATTGTATATATTATTATTATTATTATTATTATTATTATTATTATTATTATTATTATTAGGGATAAAAATCCAAAATTACAGGTAAAAACTCAATTAAAATCAATTTATTAAAAATTAAAATTAAATTAAGTTTCACAGAGTAAAATATATATAAATATATAGTTTTAGGGAAAAGAACCGAGGTTCATGAACTCATCGATGAAAATCCGCTGTCACATATAGAAACATTAATAAGTAAAAGCACAATAAATGAGTATAATATAATACAAAGTAAATATCATAAGATATCTTATGATATTTACTTTGTATTATATTATACTTATTTATTGTGCTTTTACTTATTAATTTTTCTATATGTGACAGTGGATTTTCATCGATGAGTTCATGAACCTTGTTTTTTTTCCCCCTAAAACTATATATACATATATATATATATATATATATATATATATATATATATATATATATATATATATATATATATATATATATATATATAAAGTATGTTTGTTTTCTAATTGCAAGGATAAAGTTAGTTCATAGAAGTTTTTGAACTCATTACATTACATGTGCGACACTATAGCATGTGAGTATTGAACAAGCAAAACACAATGCTGATTCATAAATAAGGCACAATGATTTGCATAGCCTGAACCATACTTGAAGATACCGCATGTCTATCGCAAATTGTTTTTTTACCACTGGCTGAATTGAACTCGATACTACAAATTAAAGCATCGTTCGTTAAATCAACAGTGCGGCGGCAGTTTTGGAACGACCTGTTTTCTTAACCTGATGTAGCTATTTACAACAATTTAGACTGAACCATTTGATAATTAAAGTGTTTTAAGCACGCAGTACCAAGGAAATGATACAAACAACCGACCTTTAGGCCATCCATGTGCCCACAAAGCGATAAGGGTTGTAACTAAAAACCATAAGATATCTTTGTCCGGTATCCTACCATTTTTTTTTGTAATTCTATCGACCTCCCTGTTCGTACAATAGTAAAAGCATTTATTGTGAAGTGAATATTAAGATGACGTCAAAGAAGACACAGCTACTGGCGCCAAAATGCTTTAAACCGGCTCTGTCTGTGTTGTGGGATGTTTCTTGGGAGACTTTATAAAAGAGTAAGCATATATTTATTCGAAATTACATAGACAAGTCTCTCGGTTGTACAGATATATTGGCGCTACCTGTTTAAGCAAGGCCTGAAATGATATTGACGACATTCTAGGAGTTATGTGAAGTATAATTTTCTTATATATATCATTATAATCAGTTAAGTACTATGTTATATACATTGTATTATATATATATATATATATATATATATATATATATATATATATATATATATATATATATATATATATATATATATATATATATATATATATATATATATATATATATATATATATATATATATATATATATATTTAACAGATTGGTATTAACTTGTATAACTCAAACAGTGGACCATATAGTAAATAGGCAAAGGCGGTGAGCTGGTAGAATTGTTAGCACAATCATTAGACAAAATGCTTAGCGGTATTTCGTCTGTTTGCACATTCTGAGTTCAAACTCCGCCGAGATCGACTTTGTCTTTCATCCATTCGGGGTCGATAAATTAAGTACCAGTGAAACTCTGGAGTCGATGTAATCGACTAGTCCCTTCCCCAAAGATTTCAGGTCTTATACCTTTAGTAGAAAGGATATTTTAAATAGGTAATTATTGCCACACACTTTTCATATGTATGTGTGTGTGAGAGAGAGAGAGAGAGAGAAAGAGAGGGGCAGTATCTACAGTACTAGCAATGATCTTAAGACATTTTTGTTAGAAACATAGAATGGGGGATGAGAAGTCGGAAGAGCGCCGTTGATCTGTAAATGCAACTAATTTTCTCCAAATAAAGGATGTACTATACTATAGAATATATGTATACCTTTCAGTCAACACGGAATGTATATATAAATATACATGCAATGTTGACTAAGTATGTATGCATATATATATATATATATATATATGAGAGTGAGAGAGAGAGAGAGAGAGAGAGAGAGAGAGAGAGAGAGAGACTCTTGCTGGTTATGGAGCAAGAAAGAGGCATTAAGCTGGAAGCAACTGGAGGAGATGATAAACAGTGGTTTGACCACCGCTGCTGACTCACCAACGGGAGCATGTTGCGGTTCAGGGTTGAAACACTCGATGATCGTTGGATACCGTCTGATGACATCGGTTCCTCCTGGCCAGAGCTACAATCACTCTGGTGAGTGGAAAAGAGGCACCTTCTTCTATATGTTATTTTTATTTCCGCCAACACGTCGATCCAGCATAATCATTTGCACACCGGACAAAATGCTTTATGGCATTTCTTCTGCCGAGATCGCTTTTGCCTTTCACCCTTTTGGGGTTGATATAATAAATACCAGTTGAACACTGAGGCCGATGTAATCATGTAGCCCACCCCACCCCCACCCAAATTTCAGGTCTTGTACCTATATCAGAAAGGATTGTTATTTCTATCTATCTATCTATCTATCTATCTATCTATCTTTGTCTCTCATTTCCTCAGTTTTTGGGTGTTTTGCAAATCCCTGTTCGATTCACGTTCTTTTCCCCGTTAATTTTGCTTCGTTTGCTTCCTACTTAGTCTTTTGTCACGCCGTCATTATTCGCGCATTGTTTAATACCCTTGTGAATTTCCAACAGTAGAAATTGTTATTTATTTATTTTTTTCTGTATTCATAACACAAGCAACAACGTTCTTCAGTTTTTCTGGGTTCTAGGACCTAGAAATGTGCAAAAGAAAGTCTTTTAGGCAGAAGCGCATGCGTTAAAAAGTACACACATCGAAACATTTTTGCACTACATACTATTTTCGCAAAATTCTAGGTAGACATAAATAAATAAAAATAAGGGGGGCGGGGTTTGTCTGTGTGTATGTGTGTGTGTGTGCGCAGACAGACAGACAGACAGACAGACAGACAGACAGACGGACGAACATAGATAGACAGAGAGATGGACAGATAGACAGACATAGATAGACAGACATAGATAGACAGACATAGATAGACAGACAGACAGATAGATAGATAGACAAATAGACAAACAGAAGATAGACAGATAGATTGATAGACAGATAGATTGACAGACAGACAGACAGATAGATAGATAGATAGATAGATACGTGTCTTAAATAAAATAAAATGGCTTCCACTGGAGAATAAAGACGCGTCTCATTATCACCTTGCTACGTGCTTGTCTCATGTAACAATGAAATGTTTAAGTCGTTCGTCATTTATAGCAATGTTATTGATAGAGAATCATGGGAATACGGAAACGATGTGACAATGATTCAATAACACCAAGGAATAATTTTAAATAACTTTACCGTGAATATCAATGTTTGACATTATTGTTTCTGAACGCGAAAACAAGGGAATCGAGTTTGTTTGTTTTTTTTGTTTTGTTTTGTTCTTTTATGTTTTGTTTTGTTTTTTTATGTTTTGGTTTTTCACAGCCGTGCCATCTACTAAAAGTAATAGTCAAATCCTTGCCAAATTACATCCTACTATCCTTTTTTTCTAAATGGAAGGACACCTTGAATTGTATGATTTTTGATGCATTGTGCTTGTTAAAAAATACCGACATGTCTATTGACGATAAGGCAAGAACAATAGTTTCTATTTATGACCAACGCGGTTATATATATATATATATATATATATATATATATATATATATATATATATATATATATAGAGAGAGAGAGAGAGAGAGAGAGAGAGAGAGAGAGAGAGAGACATTTACATTCATGGTGCAGCCGATCAATTTGCTAAGGTATATTTGTGTTCATAAGGGCAGGAGTAAAACATCTCTTTTAAAGTTTAGGTTGGCTCCTACGTGAAAGGATAGTTTCAATAAGATTTTTCTTTTCAGCCAATCATAGTCTGCACCTCCTTCTATTAAAGTGGGGTTTGCACTTTTCTAGCATCTTCCTCTTGATGTCGTAAAGCGCAACGTTTTCTTTCAGTGTTCACACAAGTCTCACTATAGTTGTGACATCTAATATCCAAGAGGCCTCTCTTGGATATTAAACTTGTAGTTTGTTCAACCTGATCCTGTAGGAACATTCCGTCACGCCCACATATTTCTGTTATTTCGTCGCTCCACTAGTATTCTTCGACACAACATTAACCTCTTGCACAACGATTTTTATATAACACTGGTCATTTAGTGAAGGTATGGAGCCACCCCTGCATGAGCAACCTGACCCTGTTCTCAATTTGGGCCCTAACCCTACTTACTATTTTCTTCAAGTTAGGTGCACAGCTAAAGGAATCTCTCAAACTATACCTATTAATATAGGCACAGGAGTAGCTGTGTGGCAAGAAATTTGCTTCCCAACCACATGGTTCCGGGTTCAGTCCCACTGCGTGACACCTTGGGCAAGTGTCTTTTACTATAGTCTCGAGTCGACCAAAAGATCCGCAAGTGGATTTGGTGGACAGAAACTGAAAGAAGCCTGTCGTGTGCGCGTATGTGTATGTGTGTGTGTGTGTGTGTGTGTGTGTGTCTTTTATATGTGTGTATCTCCCACCACCGCTTGACAACCGTTGTTGGTGAGTTTACGTCCCCGTATTTTTGACAAATGAGACCGATAGAATACGCACTAGTCTTGGAAAGATGAAAGTACTGGAGTTGATTCATTCAAAAATTCTTCAAGGCGGAACCCCAGCATGGCAACAGCCTAATGACTGAAACAAGTAAAAGATAAAATGATAAAAGATAATGATGTGCCGGTATCTATGTGTTTAGTGGAACTGCTTATCAACTAAACTAAAGATCCTATCAACACCTACAAAACTATTACACAAGGTTTTATGTAAACCATAACCTTACGGTGGCGATTTTTTTGCGGGGTGGGGTAAGATCGGACATATAACTAGTCCTTTCTTCGAAACCACTTTTGGTCAGAACCCCATTGTAGTACAAGGCAGCGGCGTAGAAGGTTTTCATGTTCGAAGATAGGCAGATTCTTTGATTAAGCCCGTTAACCAGATTTCTGAACACTATGGCTAAATGACAGCTTCTCATTCGATTTCCGACAAGATTTATAGGTACCAGTGATTATAGGTGCCAGTTAATGTCATATTCAGGAAATCAATCGCTTCAGAGTTAGACTTTGTTGTGACTTTGAGCGCAAGAAAATTAAGGGCATGGCTTAGGTAAATCGAGTGTTTGGCCGTTTGCCCTTCGCGATATTCCAAAGTATCATTCCTATACCGGCCAAAACTTATTAAGCATATCTAGAATAAAAACAATCTATATGGTCACAAACTTCTACTCTGTCGAAAACTCCCGTCGCAACATCGAATGAGCCTTTCGAGTCGTCGGTCAAACCTTTGTCGAATAATAAAATTTTCCTGCCAAGCATGGAAAAAAAAAATTAGACAGTGCCAGACAATAAAAAGTACTGGAACAAGTAAAAGAACGAAAGTGTAGTGGCGCGAAATTATGGCCGCCATTAAGGAAGTACAATCTACGCATGCGCAAGGGAATTGCCTTCCCGGAAGCCCCTCGAGTGCGCATGCATAGCAAAACCAGTACTTAAAGCGCTTCGCGCGCTTTCTAAGCCTCTTAGCGCGATGCCTTCGATGTAACAACAACTTGCTCCTCTCAGATGCCTCAACGAAGCTTTTAACCTTCCAATGCCAATTACAAGTTAACCAGCGGCTGCCAGGCTGAATAACACAGGATTTGTAAAACCAAGCATCACCAAAAATAAAACTTATTTTTATTATGTTGTTAGTTGTTCTACTGTTTCTTAATATATAATTTTGTTAAAAGGTGATAGAGAGAGACAAATGTCTCCATAGCAACTATCAACCTTTTACAAAAGAATACACACGCATACATACATACATACATACATACATACATACATATACGTGGGTGAGTGTTTAAACAGTTTGGCTGTTTGTGTCTCCGGGATTGGTGAAACGATGTAGACACCACTGATGAGAGCCCAATAAGTTTCGGAAATTGATTAAGGTTGTTCATTTTTTCAATCTATTTAAATTTGCCATGTTTGTAATATTTACTACATAGATTTACACATATACACCGCGCGCATGCGTTATATGCAACAGGAACACTGTTAAATTACAATAGCTATCTTTGTATTATACTAAATGCAAACACGTTGTAAGAGACAAATTAGCTGCGGTATTTGCCCGGAGAATATTAACTGCAGGGTTTGCTTTGAAGGAGAATTGGATGCAATATTCAGTTGGTCGTGCGACCCCGTAGAGGCTTCCTGAAGCTAAACATTGCTCATTAAGAACTAATTATTATCTCTTTCGGACTTAATTGTGTTTAAAAACACTAATATATCAGCAGCAGACGAAAAGGGCCCGGCAGAGGCGTTGAGAATGTTTCTGCCTCTTTTGGTTTTGTCAGTGTTGTTGGCACTCCGTCGCTTACGACGTCGAGGGTTCCAGTTGATCCGATCAACAGAACAGCCTGCTCGTGAAATTAACGTGCAAGTGGCTGAGTATATGTATCATATACATACGTGTTATATACTATTTTACTTGTTTCAGTCATTCGACTGCGGCCATGCTGGAGCACCACCTTTAGTCGAGCAAATCAACCCCAGGACTTATTCTTTTGTAAGCCTAGTACTTATTCTATCGGTCTTTTTTGCCGAACCGCTAAGTTACGGGGACGTAAATACTCCAGCATCGGTTGTCAAGCGATGTTGGGGGACAAACAAAGACATATAAACATATAGACACATACACACACACACACACACACATATATATATATATATATATATATATATATATATATATATATATATATATATATATATATATATATATACGACGGGCTTCTTTCAGTTTCCGTCTACCAAATCCACTCACAAGGCTTTGGTCGGCCCGAGGCTATAGTAGAAGACACCTGCCCAAGGTGCCACGCAGTGGGACTGAACACAGAACCGTGTGGTTGGTAAGCAAGCTACTTACCACACAGCCACTCCCACGCCTATATATGTAATAGAATTTGTAAATTTTAAAAAATTCAAGAAAGAATAGACACATTTGTTAACGCTGTCTTCTGTTCGAAAATAAAAGAGAGGATGATCATGGCTGGAATAATTTTGAATATAAGTCTGTTTGATAAGGTCAGCCTTTGGCTAATCACCTCCGACACCAAACGAAGAGGAATGGAAGAAAAAAATTGACTTCAGTGAAATTTGAACTCCTAACGTAAAGACGCATATGTCCGTCTGTAAACCTATTTACCATCAACCACCCTCATCTGGACTACCTGTCGTCAGTAATAGCGTGAGTGATGCTAATTGTTAAGGATAAGACTATCAACATGTGATGTTGACAATGTCTCAGCCAATCAAAATCACTGTTGCATCATTTACATGGTGTGATGATCTGCTCATGATGTCGCCTGTTCATCATCAGACGGTCATAGAGTACATCTCAAGTTTAGACTACGGATGGTTGCAATCGACAGCTGTGCGAAGCTGCCTTTTCATGTAAATAATAAGGTCGGAGTTTATATATTTAACAGAAATAAGTCAAGAAATTTTGACGAGTTTAAATTTCTACTCATAGAAACGAAGAGAAATTAACAAAAGTTTAATGACGAATGCTGGTCCAAGGGAGGCAACCCGGGAATTTACTGAATTTTACCGAAGATTCATTAGATGCAGGCATAGTTGTGTGGTTAGGAGTTCGCTTCACAATCATAGAAGTTTCATGCTCGGTCCCATGACATAGCTCATTTAGGAGAGGGTTTTATGATAGTTTGAGGTTGACCAATATCTTGTGAAAGAATTTGGTTGACGGAATCTAAACGAAATCCTGAAGCGCGCGCACGTGTATATTCAAAAATAAAAATACATAGAATGTGTGTGTGTATGTTTGTACATGCGTTACTCCGTCGCTTACGACATCGAGGGTTCCAGTTGATCTGATCAACGGAACAGCCTGCTCGTGAAATTAACGTGCAAGTGACTGAGCACTCCATAGACACGTGTACACTTAACGTAGTTCTCGGGGATATTCAGCGTGACACAGTGTGACAAGGCTGACCCTTTCAATTACAGGCACAACAGAAACAGGAAGTAAGAGTGAGAGTAAATTGTGGTGAAAGAGTACATTAGGGTTCGCCACCATCCCCTGCCGGAACTTTTAGGTGTTTTCGCTCAATAAACACTCAGAACGCCCGGTCTGGGAATCGAAACCGCAATCTTATGACCGCGAGTCCGCTGCTCTAACCACTGGGCCATTGCGCCTCCACTGTACATGCGTAAGCGAAGGTAAAACGCGAGTACACCACCCATTTCCGGTGTTTTGTTTTGCTTTTCCCCAAACATTTTTCGGATCTCTATGTTTTCTATATAGGAGAATACGATCTTGCCGCAAAATTACGTTTACAAAATTTTAATTTCCCCCACCCCAATTTCTTAATTTTTAACTTCTTTCGAATTTTTTGTTTTAATCCACGTAACAGAGATTACGAATCTGAAATTTTTTTTTGTTTTTTTAATTTAATTTTTCTTACAGAAACATTCAATGCCTCTTCTACCCACCTCGTCCACCCATCACCTCCCCGCTTTCAAAAAGTTAAAAATTCTAAATATTTCACTTTCGTCTGATGTTTCACTCATGCGTAGAATTCTAATGAAATAGCAAAAGTCAAAAATATCAGACCACCACCAGAAATCACGACATGCTAGAAACAACAGCTAAACGACATTATTTCTAGAAAAACTTCCCCGCTTTCAAAAACGTTAAAAGTAAAACATTCGGAGGTGGAGGTTGGGGAAAGGGGATTTAAATGTTTCTTTAAGAAAATTTTTTTTTTAAGTTCTTAAAGATTCGTAATCTCTATTTTCCTGCATGGATTTTAAAAAATCTTAATGTCTAGTTTAACATCCGGCCACCAAAACAAAACAAAAAAAGTGTAAAAGAAATGTGTGGTAAACGAATCAAAAAACCAAAATTTGCGCACACGGTCCGATTTTTTCCCCTTATAACTTTCAGGAAACTGGAAATCTTTTGATGAAATTTTATACAAATACCTTTCAAACGGCATAGATTACGATTATAAAGAAATTTGTGGGGAAAGCTTTTTTCCGAAGGGGTGGGGAGAAGGCTTTAGGAAAATTGACATGATCCGATTTTTTTCCTCATAGCTGTCAAGAAAATGGGTATCTTTTGACGTGCTTCCAGAGTAAGGGTAGAAGAGATGCCCCGGAGGTAGATGTCGCCTGGCTGGTGGCTGCAATACTGCTGGATGTAGAAGAGAAGATAGAGGTCTTCCAAGTAACGAGAACGCCACCGAAGAACTGGCAAGGGCAGACACTGGAGGTAACCATTCAGGCTGAATTTCATGTTTCAAAACGTTGCTTACTTTTTATAGCAGAAGCAACAGAGTGACTCAACGGCCGAAAGTTTTGGGCGTTGGCACTTATGTCACTCGGCTTTTGTGTCACTTTGTTGCTTCTACTAAATATTAATAAAAAATGTTCATTTCTATTTTTCATGCTTGCATCACCAAGCCTATATGTATGTATGAATGGAGTGTAATTTGAAGCACTATTGCAGCATAGTGCAGAGGCGGTGGGTTATCAATGATATGGAAAACAATAGTAATACAAATAGAGAAAAATTAAATATAATCCTTTCTACTAAAGGCACAAGGCCTGAAATTTTGGGGGAAGGGGCTATTCAATTACATCGACCTCAGTATTTCACCCCGAAAGGCAAAGTTGATCCCAGCGGAATTTGCGCTCAGAACGCGTGCCCCGCGTGCTAACGATTCTGCCAGCTTGCAGCCCTGAGAAATATGAAATATAAGAAGAACAAAAATTAAACTTTTCCGACAATCCATTTAAAACTGATGTTAGATACACTTTCCCAAAGAGCGATAAAAACACTAGAATGCATCTGAATTCATTGCAGGTTCGTATCTCAGGTGGAGCACTTTAACTTCGCTATAATACAGAGGTTTGTTACAAGTCTGTTTTATCTTGAGCATAGAAATTCTAAAATCATCACAATATATCCTAAGTCTGCAGGAAATAAATGTATTTTTGATCTTATAATATTTCCCATCATTTTTGATAACATAAACCCATCCGTTTGGCAAATTGCTGCTCCCTCGCACATAAAATCCTTCAAGTTTGGAAGTGAAGAAGGATTTAATATCAATTTTAACTGCTCCATAATTAATAAACTGTTTTCCCGCTAAATAACTTTGCAACGATCTGAAAAGATGATTGTCTGACGAAGTAATGTGAAGAGAGCAAGTATAGTAAGGCAAGATTTCCATATTTAGTGCCATAATATTTTTTTCTGTGTCAAGGGAAATATGTGGTCTTGCATTATTATTTACGATTGACCAAATGATGGCTTTTTTTTTTTTTTCCTGCAAATCTTTGTGTAATGTTTCCAATTGACGATAATGCTTAAACTGTTTCGTTTTGGTTTAATACTTCATGATAAACAGCATTTTTCATTTTCTTCCAAACACAGAGCATAACTTTTTTTTTTCTGGTGTAGTCCTGGTGTGGGAATTAATTCTCCTTTTTCGTTAGGTGCTGACCATTGTCATTTACGTCGGATATGATTATAGAGACCCCACTTTTTATCACTTTAGATGATTCTACCTAGGAAAAGTTCGGTAACAAGCTTACTTTTATGAAGAACAGAGGGAATCTCTTTGATTAAGCTGAGAAGCAGTCAAATGATGAGAGACTCCCTGATCAAGTTTGAACACTTTTCTTAGTTCATGAAAGTGTTTTTATGATCAAAGTGCGACTTGGATTCAACTGTTTTGCTAAATTTTGTGCAGTTTGCTGTGGATTTTTCTCAACTACAGTTTTCAGAAGCCAGATATTGACAAGACTTGGTTGTCAAAATTGAAGGAAATCTACAAGAGAAAAATTTCCCGACCTAAAGTGGCATATCTAGACACTTTAAGCTTCATTACATAGATAGGATAAATATTTCTTGCTGCTTCCATTACTGAAGAGCCCATTTTGAATCATATAGCATGCATTATCTTATATCGTCTGATGTAAATTCAGTTCAAAAAGGTAAGATAGGTGTGAATTTTACCACTATGGTTTAAATTTGCAAAGAAAGAAAAAAAAATTAGAAGGTAAAAATCAATGTTTATTTTACCGTAAGTATTGAAAAAGTACCCTCAAAGGGGTCGTGCCAAAAGTGCGACAGGTCTTTCTTTCCAATCAAATATTAAATTATTCTTCCTTTCCCCAGGTTGTTATTTCGTATTTTAATCAATTGGGACTTGGGATCATTAAATCATTAGAAATTTTCGTGAGTTGTCCCCCTTGCCTTTGGTTGCTTTTTGCATGAACATTTGACACAGGCATAGTTATTATTACTTTAAGTCATCGTGCTCTTACCGTTAAGTGTTTTACTTGGTCTATAATTTTTTCTATTTAGTAGGGATACATTGACGTATTATAAATTTTTCTCTTAATTACTCCCTCATATCTAGAATTACACATCTGTCTTGTCATTGCTACTATTGGGTTATTCCATAAATAATGCGGTTTTTTTTAATACTTCTTTTATTTTTCAAAATTAAGATAAACAAAGTTCTTTCTTACTCTAAAATATACTCTCCTTGATTTTCTACAATGCTCTTCCATCTATTTGGTAGACTTTCAAGACCCCTCTTCCAAAATTCACTTGGCCGTGACGAAAAATACTCCTCCAGTACTGTTCTGACCCTGTCTACAGAATCCAAATGATTTTTAAGACTGCGGAATAAATGATAATCAGATGGGGTAATATCCATTGTATATGGTGGGTGGGGCATCCTTTCCCCTTCAGACTGCTCCAGCCTGTATGTGGCCGAGCATCATCCTAATGGAAGAACACCTTTCGTCTTGAAACCAAAGATGGTCGTTTTTCTCCTTTGTTGTCGCTTGGATTGGGTTTAAAAGTTCAAAGTTGACTAAACCTTTCATATCCCACCAAACAGATAACAACACCTAACATGAGTGAAGACTTTTAGCCTGGAGTGCCGGTGTTTCTACTTTCGGTGCTTGACAATTTTATAGAGAACCCATTTCTCGTCACCAGTCACTATTCGGTCCAAAAAAGGTTCGTTTGTTCATTTACTCTCTGCACGCCACTGAACTCGGAAAGTTTGTGAGGAAGCCATTGACCCGATTTGCTGACTTTTCCGATGGCACGCAGGTGTCGATGAATGGTTGAATGACCAAATCCAAGCTTCTCTGCTAGTTCCTCAACAGTTACGATGGGATTTTGTTCTATCAGGATTTGCAGAACATCCTCATCAAGCTCTACAGATCTTCCAGGATGAGGCTCGTCTTCTAGGCTGTAGCTTCTGGTTCGGAATTTCTGGAACCACCGTTGTCACTGACTTACACTTATTGTCCGATCCCCATATACTGCATTAATATTCCTCGCACTTTCCGTTGCGTTGTTGCCTTTATTGAACTCCATTATAGCTTTGAAAAAATAACTGTTAAAATAACTGTTCAAAACTTGCGCTAAGAATAAGTACAAGGTAAAATTACTACCTACCTTTATAGCAAGTTGATGCAAATAGTTTATCCTGCCCCGGTCCGACTTTTAGTTCATGCAATTGAAAAAATTGCATTATTTATAGAATTACCAATACTTTACATCGGTGTTTTAAGCTGAAGTTATTTGAAGCCATACAGTATGCTAATGTTGTTCCATGCCAAACCTTCTGAAGCCTCTCTCTCACACACACACACTCCATACTATCCCTTATAAGCAATGGTGATCATGAATCTCTATGCCAAAATCCGAAGATTCATGATTTTTGGGAGGAAGATACGGCGGTATTCCCTGATACTTTCTGTCTGTTGATTTACGGTTCTGTTCTGTTAATCTCCTGCTCCACCGAAATTATCTTTGAGGTACATAACCTATAAAACCCTTAGGCAAGGAGCATGATTCGCGTAATATCAGAGTATGTCCAAACATCGGTGAGTAGATGTGAAATATGTCTGGGAGCCAGTCCTCCGAGTCTCGCATGCCTTAGGCACAGAACTAAGGAGATCATTTGGTACTAACCTATGCACTTGACTTTCCAATCGTAGGTTGTTTGGGGATTAAGGACGTATTTGCTGCTATGTGACGCAAGCATAGCTGTGTGGTAAGAAGCTTGCTTCCCAACCACACTGTTCCGGGTTCATTTCCAATGTATAACACCTTGAGAAGGTGTCTTCTTCGGGCCGGCCAAAGCCCTGGTGAACGGAAACTGAAAGAAGTCCGTCGCGCGCCCGAGTGTGCGTGTGCGTGTGAGACACTCGCTTGACAACCGCCGTTGGTGTGTTAACGTCACCGTAGCCTATCGGTTTGGCAAAAGAGGCTGACAGACTAAGCACCGGGCTTCAAACAAACAAACAAGCAAATAAAAAAGAAAGAAAAAAAAACGAAATACTGGAGTAGATTCGTTCGACTAAAATTCTTCAGGCTGGCGCTCCAGCTTGGCCGCAAAACAAGTAAAAAAAATAAAAGATAAAAGCTGCCAAATTATGAAGTTCGCTCTGCAACTACGTATTTTCAAGTTCGATCTCTTGGCACAAGTGCCTTTTATTGTCATTGTGTTGAGTCGAGTAAAAAGCCTGCGAATAAAATCTGATAGACGTTAGCTGTGTGGAGAAACGTCAGAATCATCTTTAGGACCCAGTAGTATGGCTAGTGGTGAGTGGGGTCCGCTCCGGGTGACGCTTTTATGAAGGCAGCACTTTGGGGTTCTGTTGTATAAGCCTAGAGGGCGGCAAATCCAATGGGCAGCTCAGGATGACACATACTCTAGCTATGCGACTGCATGGATAATAAATATATTCAATCTCACTTTGACTGCTTTTAGCGCGAGTTACTCTGCTACAATCATTCAAGCCACATTCCTAGACTGAAGATAATGTACAATATTCTTCCTTCTGTGGACGCTGCATTACTTCTTCTTAAGCGTGTTGCACTCACGATCTCACGATCGTGGTTCGATTTTCAGATCAACTTCGTGTTGTGTTCTTGAGCAACACACTTCATTTCACGTTACTCCAGTCCACTCAGCAATAGATGCGAGGTGGCATCATTCGAAAGCTAAAACGATGCAAAGCGCATTGTGACCAGCGACGTATAACAACATCTGAGAATCTGATCGATCACGTGGTCAAGTGATTTCTCCTTCCAGTTTTGGAGGGTTCTGAAAAAAGGGGCATGGACCCTGCATGAAACCATTAAAAAATGGTTACTTTGAGAGCATGACTGGCACTGAATACTGTTCTCTACTATTAATGTGTACGTGTGTGTGTGTGTGAGAGAGAGAGAGAGAGAGAGAGAGAGAGAGAGAGAGAGTTGTTCTCAAGATCAGTCCAGAACTTATGATCGAAGATATTCCAGCTGTTATCATTCTATATTTTTAACGATATCTTATCTTTTACTTGTTTCAGTCGTGAGACTACGGCCATGTTGGGGCATCACCTCAGCACTTATTTTTCTTTCTTTTTTTTCTTTTCTTTGAACCTGGTACTTACTTATTCCATTAGTTTCTTTTACAGGGACATGAGCACACCAACACCGGTTGTGAAGCGGTGGTGGAGGACAAACACAAAGACACACGCACGTATATATGACGGGCTTCTTTCAGTTTCCGTCTACCGAATCCACTCACAAGGCTTTGGCCGGCCCGAGGCTATAGGGATCTTTTTTAAAACGGGGGCCACATTTTTCATTAATGTTTTACGTAGTGTTTTTGGTACCGAAAGACTTTCAAACTTCGTATACTTATCTATTTTGTGTTATAGAACAGAAAAATATTTTTGTATTCGAATTTATTTCATGTAAAAAATTGTCTTATTTCGATAATTTCAACCAATCACTGACGTCCATTCAGCCGATATACATTAAGTGCCGACTACATAAACAAACGATTCTTCGTTTTATTTGCTTTTTTCATTTTAAATTTGCTTTAACCCTAACCCTAACCCTAACTCTAACCCTAACCCTAACCCTAACCCTAGGGTTAGGGTTAGGGTTAGAGTTAGGGTTAGGGTTAGGGTTAATTGTTTCAGAATCGTTTGTTTATGTAGTCGGCGCTTAATGTATATCGGCTGAATGGACGTCAGTGATTGGTTGAAATTACAGAAATACGACAACTTTAACATGGAATAATTTATGGATTTCTTTTTTTTTTAAGAAGACTAAGAGAAAAAGATGTTTTATATGACACATTCTACCAGTGTTCCAAGTTTCAAAGTGTTTCGTTAATGAAAAATGTGTCCCCCGTTTTAAAAAAGATCCGGCTATAGTAGAAGACATTTGCCCAAGGTGCCACACAGTGGGACTGAACCTGGAACCATGTGGTTGGGAAGCAAGCTTGGGGCTAATGCAAAATCGCACCTCTCCTTGAAAAATGCATTTTTTTTTAAATAATTTTTTCGGAATCCGTCCTTTATAAGACCGCCACATTTAAATGGCAAATATATTTTATGAATAAAGGGATAGGAAAAATTGATAGACAGACAAATAAATAAATGGATGAAAAAGTTCAAAATTTAGAATTGGTGGTGGGGGTGAAATTTCAGCCCCTTATTAAACTTCATAACATTAATTATTAAGCATTAATGTTTGTTTATCATAATATAGTGTATATTTAATTTACATTTACAATTATTTAAGGCAAACACGAGTAAAACGCAAATTCTTCTCACTTTAATATTTTTGTCTATACTTAATTTCAATTTGCATATGTTCAATTCACTTCAATCTCTTTAAAGTAAAAAGAATTCAAAATTTTAAATTGGGGGTGGGGAATGAAATTTAAAAAATTTTTTTTTTTTTGGCATATTCGTAATCTCCGACATCTAAAACGTCTGTCTACCTATTTATTCCTATCCGTTTATTCATAAAATATATTTGCCATTTAAATGTGGCGGTCTTATAGAGGACGGTGTTACTGTTGTCTTTAGCCCCAAGAAGACATTCAAAATTTTAAATGGTGGGGGGGGAGTCCTTTTTTTTTGCGTATTCGTAATCTCCGACATCTAAAACATAGGAATTGGAATTTTCTTTTTTTTTTGTTTAATACATTTTTCCAGGAGAGGTGCGATTCTGCATTAGCCCCGCAAGCTTCTTACCACACAGCCACGTCTGCGCCTATATGTAGAACTACATTATATGATTGCTTCTAAATAGGCAAAAAGACTGAAATTTTGTGAGGAGAGATATTTATCGATTATATCGATTTCAGTATTTGACTGGAAGTTCATTTTACGGAAAACAAAGTTGACCTCAGTAGGATTTGAACGCAGAACGTAAGGAACCGAAAGAAATATCGAAAAGAATTTTGTTCGACCTTCCAACCATTCTACCGAAAATACGCCCGTCTTATTTATGACCCTAGAGTCTACTTTAAAGGAAAATTGGCTGCTATTTCTGGTAGGTCGTGCGGCTACATAGAGGCTTTCTGTGTCTAAACATTGCTCGTTAAGTACTAATTATTAATGAGTCAGTTGGAATTTTGATATGTTTGCTTTTCAATGATAATAAACCTAGATTTAATTGAATCGGCCTAGTCTTGGGGTAGCGTAATTTCGTGATGACGTGTTCGTGTGAGATAAGAAGCATGTATCTATCTATGACTGTGAGGTCAAACAGTGTTTAGCGTCGGAAATCGCTAAAAAAAACATCAACACTTCAATAATCGGACTGAATCATTAATCCAATAACCATGAAATAACCTCAGTGCAATGAAAGAATAACACTCATCGTGTGTGAACAGCTGCATGTTCAAGGTTTTATTCCGACATGAGATAAATGAACGCGTACAGTGAGCATACAATAAAGATTTCTAGGAAGAAGAATGGTTTTGAACTGTGGTATGACGTCAGTGTCTGGGGAGGCTGACCGGAAGGGCGAGTCGACTGGAAGGGGGAAAAGGGCAGAGGGGGCCTCGATCGGCATTCGTGCCCTTTTCGAACGGGGCTGCGGTCAGGACAAGACGTGTTAAGCGACGGTCTAGGTTTGGGAAGGTTTGGGAGAAGCAGCTGCTATTCCTGGTGTACTTTGGGTCGGGGTAAGCTTCAAGGATCAGATACCGCAAGACGGACTCGCAGTCGAGGAAAGGAAAACCGAGGTAAGGCGATTACATCTACTCGTACGCACACACCACTAGCTATTTCGGCGCCACGTGCAGAAATTCGCCGCGATGGCAGCCACCAAGATTAGGATCGCCAGCGATGTGATCAGGCCTTTTAATGGCGAAGGAGATGTGATGGCTTGGATACGAAAAATTAGGCTCGTTGCCAAGCTGCAAGGAATAAGTGATGTGGCGAGTCTCATGGCTCTGTACTTGGAAGGGAGCGCCCTGACCCTCTACCTAGAAATGGACGAGGAAGAAAGATTAAGTGCAGAGAACGTCGAACGGAGGCTGAGAGAGGCATATACGGAGAGCGAGTACGCTGCCTTCGTAAAACTAGGAACGATTAGATGGGGGGGGGGGGAGAACAGGTGGATGAATACGCGGCGGAAGTGCGAAGACTGGCCACGCTGGCTGGGTTTACGGGAGAAGGCCTGGACAGAGTGGCGCGGCTGGCGTTTGTAAATGGATTCCCCGACGACGTAGGGATCCGATTACAGCAGTTGCCTGGCGGGAGGAAGATGGCGCTCAGCGAGCTAGTAGCGCAAGCTCGCGTGTTGACACAGCATGTCGGAAGGAAGCCGATAGCGATGGCGGCGACAGAGGCACGTTCCGACAGACGACAGCCTGAGAGCAGCGTGAGGAAGCCTACCGAGCAACGACAGCGGCCGTTCTCGGGCCGGTGTTTCAAATGTCAGGGGCCGCACATGGCGAGGGAATGCGCCGAATCGGGGCCCGTCTGCTATCGATGCAGGAAGATTGAGCACATCGCCCGTGATTGCGACCAGGGAAACGACCGTGGGGAAGTTGCTGCCTCTCAAACTTTCCCCGCAACGAAGTAGAGGCGCTTGTGGAGGCGCTGCCCGTGGTCGGAGTCGAGGTCGAGGGTAAGAAGTTCAAGGCCCTCGTGGACACGGGTTGCACGACTACCCTCGTGACGCCAAGGGTGGCGAAGAAATGGGATGGGACGAGTAGCGTCCGAGTGGTCGTCGGTAGAGAGATCCGTTGCAGGGGCAGCTCCAGTCTTGAGATAGCGTTACCGAGCGCGGCGCTGAGGCTACGGGTGATCGTGATCGACTATGTGATAGACGGGGTTGATGTCGTGTTGGGGATGGATGCCATCAACCGTCTTGGTGGTGTTAGGATTGCAGGAGATGAGGTCACGTTCGGAAGCGTGGGGGCATCGTGCGCCGTGAGTCGGGACCGCCAGGGAGAGCAGAGCCCCGTCGAGGACAGCGCCGCTTACACCATCGAAGACAAAGATTTTCAGGCGGCGTTTGATGGTCGGAGGTGGACGATAGAGTGGCGATGGAAGGACGAGCCCCCACTACTAAAGAACAGGGTGAGCTGCTACCAGCATACGTTGAAAGGTCACGCCGGCGTCGAGTTCGACGAGGAGGTAGAGAGATGGATCAAGGAAGGAGTCCTTGTCCCGTGGAAAGAGGAGTTGGTGAGTGGAGTGCTGCCTCTGATGGCGGTGGTGCAGCCGACGAAAGGAAAAGTCAGACCGGTGCTGGACTTTAGGGAACTGAACGACCATATATCGTGCCACACGGGAGGCGAGACAACAGACGTTTGCGGTGAGACGTTACGTGTGTGGAGACAGTCGACCAAGGCAGCGACGATCGTCGACTTGAAGTCGGCATATTTGCAGCTCCGTGTGAGTGACAAGCTGTGGCGATACCAGCTGGTGCGGTACAAGGGCTGGATGTACTGTTTAACCAGGCTGGGTTTCGGGCTGAATTCCGCTCCGAAAATTATGGCGATGGTGCTCAAGTCCGTCCTAGGGAAAGAGGAGAGAATAAGGAAGGCCACCAGTTCCTACATCGACGACATTTTGGTTGACGAGACTGTAGTGCCAGCCACCGAGGTAGTGAGACACCTGGAGAGGTTCGGGCTGATTGCGAAGCCGCCTGAGTCGATGGTGGAGGGAGCTGCGCTGGGGCTGAAGCTACAAAAAGACAGATCGGGCGAGCTGGTGTTCCGGAGAGGAAACGAGATCCCAGAGCTGAGTTCCAGCGTCAGCAGGAGAGAGTTGTTTTCGGTTTGTGGGAAGTTGATCGGACACTATCCGATCGCTAGTTGGTTGCGCATTGCATGTAGTTACATCAAGAGACGAGCGGAGGGGGAGAGTTGGAGTGACAAGGTAGGAGAGGCGATGATGCGGGAAATCCTGGAGAGAACGAGAGCGGAAGACCCGGTCAGAGGAAACTGGTATGTGCCCAAGACGGAGTGCGGGACGGTTTGGTGTGATGCTAGCAGTATAGCGATAGGGGTTGTGTTGGAGATCGAAGGTGCTGAGGTGGAGGATGCGGCCTGGCTACGGAAAGCGGACGACTTCAACCACATCAATGTCGCCGAACTAGATGCGGTGCTGAAAGGGGTGAACTTGGCCTTGAGATGGGGACTGCGCTCGATCGAGATCCGGACGGATTCGGCCACCGTGGTCGGCTGGGTAGGAACAGTAATTACCACCAAGAGAGTCCGGACGAAAGGTGCCGCGGAGATGTTGGTGAAACGCCGCCTAGGAGTTCTGGGAGAGCTGATCGCCGAGTTTGGACTGAAGCTGAACGTGGTTTTCGTGCCTTCGGAAAGAAACAGGGCGGACGCACTGACCAGGGTGAAAAAGGCGTGGCTGGAGGAACCGGAGGAAGCAAGGAAAGGGATAGCAGCAGCGTGTCGGCTGGGTGACTCCGAACTGAAGGAGCTACATGCTATGCACCACTTGGGGGTGGATAGGACCCTGTATCTGGCGAAAATGGTTGATGCTGACGTCACTAGGAGAAACGTTAAGAAAGTGGTCGCGAAATGTGACAGATGCCAGTCCATTGACTCCGCCCCGGGTGGGCATGAGCAGGGGAACCTCTCAGTAGAGTGCAACTGGAGGAGACTGGCTGTGGATGTGACGCACTACCGTCAGGAAATGTATCTCAGCATGGTCGACTGCGGGCCGGGGCGGCGTTTCGTTCGGAAGCGTTGGGAGAGATGCTTGACCGGTGGAAGGTACGACGATTATTTAGAGCGGCGTATAGACCGAGTGGCAACGGAATCGTTGAGAGGCACCATCGGACGATCAAGGCCATGGCTGAAAGGGGGCACATTTCGCCCCTGGAAGCGGTCTACTGGTACAATATGTCTCCCCGATCCGGACAAGCGGAAGAGTCTGTGCCGCACAGAGCGGTGTTCAAATATGAATGGAGGCATCCCTGTAAGACGCCGGAGTTCTGCGAGAAAGAGAAGGGACCCGCCGGCGTGAAAGTAGGGGAGGAAGTTTGGGTCAAGCCGCCGAAGGCACGCTGCACATCACAATGGGACAGGGGAACAGTGACAGTGGTCAATTCCAGAAACAATGTCTCTGTGGATGGAATGCCGCGTCACGTGCTGGATCTGCGCAGGATAGCCACTTCGTCGGATGAAGAGTGCGGTGGAAACGAGCCACCTAGCTTGAGAAGATCTCGACGTGTAGGGCGCCCGCCCGGTTGGATGGCGGACTTCGAATTGGAGTAGGGGTGAACGTGATCTTTAAGATCAGGGTGGCGTGTGGTATGACGTCAGTGTCTGGGGAGGCTGACCGGAAGGGCGAGTCGACCGGAAGGGGAAAAAGGGAAGAGGGAGCCTCGATCGGCATTCGTGCCCTTTTCGAACGGGGCTGCGGTCAGGACAAGACGTGTTAAGCGACGGTCTAGGTTTTGGAAGGTTTGGGAGAAGCAGATGCTATTCCTGGTGTACTTTGGGTCGGGGCAAGCTTCAAGGATCGGATACCGCAAGACGGACTCGAACCACCGACTTGCCATGTTCCATTATGACTTTGTGTACATAGAAATAAATCAAGATACGAGATTTACTTTCCACAGGCACTAGACGTAGAATACCATGATGAGCTGTTGGTAGGAAATCAGATATCGAATTCATGTGCCTGGCTCTCTCTAGGTCGCGGTGGACCTTTGTCGTGTCTCGAAGAAACAGTTGAGCAGAGAGTCGGAGATGAGCTAAAATCTTTATTATGATCACACGGATCAACACATAGATAAGGACAGCACGGGACAGACAATAACAAAGAATGAATGAGATCGTGTTTATATAAAAATGTTTTCAGCGATTATGTACAAATAATAATATTACGAATAAATAAAATTAATGAGAACTTAAAATAGATAAAATTTTGAAAACTTAAAAACTGATCCTCTTTTTGTTATTATTTTTAAAAATACAAACAAATTGAATTTTCCAACCGAGCAGCCTATAAGGCCTAGCA
>NC_142935.1:55330509-55398009 GCF_046866305.1 Octopus bimaculoides
TGCATTAACTTCTTAACATATTATCCCATATATTTTCATTCAGTGATGTCTAGTAAATATATATTTGAATGAAAATATACATTCACTGTACTTTGAGATATGTCACTTATTTCTAACCCAAAATACTTCGTCCACGATGTTATTTCCTTTTTCTATCATTAACCCATTTTTACCCATTTTGAAGATAGTTCTATAAATAAGGATAACAGACATACAGAAGCATTCAGTTAACCTTTATTGTAGTAAATAAACCAAATACAATGGTTAAATAAATGCCAGAACTATTTTGCACCCAGTTAACATTTATTGCAATAAATGAACCAAATACAGCTGTTCTCAAACGAGGACAGTGGGTTTAGCGAGGGTTCATTTCTATCAGTAACTTCGTAATAATAAATTATAACTGATCCAAAATAATTTGTGTACTTAGTCTTCCTTATATACAGATTCCAAATAAATAATAAAAAAAAGAAAATTTTTGTATGGAAATTGAAAATAAATGTGTATGTTAAGAGCTTAAAACATCCAGTGCAAAGGTTGCTAGAAATAACACTGATAATGTCCTTAACAGCCACTAGTATGTCTCCCATAAAGCTAGAACCACAAGAGGCCAACTTTCCCAATGTTACCTACCAGTAGACTCTTGCCTTTAAAAATCCACTGAAAGCTATGTTGTTGCCTTCAAAATTAACAGTATGCAAATCTATGAAAACTTCCCACTCCATCTGTCTTTCATCTGGATTGGTAACTTCTTTTCAGATTACATAATCATGGCATGTATTGATAAAGCTCATTCTGTCCCATACTCTATCAACTCTAGTGTGCCTCACAATTCAGTTTTGTCCTACACTCACTTCCTTCTACACATCAATGACCTACTTGTTGTCACCTCCAATATCACCCATTCTTATGCAGATAATACCACCCTTCATTTCTCTATAATCTTCCCCAACCATGCATCGTCTACATGCAACCATGATACACTCCAAATTTTCTTTCACTTCTTCCATGAACAGAGATCTTAAAAATATCCTCCTGTGGGGCAATACCAACCTCAGCTCTTTCAACAGCAAAAGAAACACAAATGCTATAAATATTGGTTTCAAATTTTGGCACAATACCAGCAATTTTGGAAGAGGAGTTAAGTCAATTACATCAACCCCAGTGATCAACTGGTACTTATTTTAACACGGCGGTGCATCAGCATGGCCGCAGCTCTAAGCTGAAACTATAAACTAAACTAAACCCTGAAAGAATGAAAGATTAACCTTAGCAGAAATTGAACTCGGAATGTTGCAACAGACAAAATTCCACTAAGTATTTTACCTGGCATGCTAATGATTGTCAGTTTGCTGCCTTCCAAATGCTATTAATATTTTGAAAACATTGAACCACATCACCTGTAAATGTGAACAGTACTCAACTAGAGCCCTCCTGGTTACTCTGTTAGACCTCACATGCACTGAAGATCTCTCCTGGCTAATGCATGTCCTTAACATAGCTATGACTGCATCCCAAATGGCCCTTCACTTTAGGATCAGAAAATACTTCAGGCTCCCAGTAAATACTGACATTCTACTGATTTCTTGTGAGAACCACAACTGAATATTGCTTACATGTCTCAGACAGAGCAGCTACCACACGTACAGACATCTTAGATGGCACTGAAAAAAAGGCCACTCAGTTGACTATCATAAAGACACACGCTGGCCAGTAGTATAGCTGGAAGAGGCAAAGATAGATAGATAGATAGATAGATAGACAGATATATGTACATTACTTAATGACAAATGTTTGTGAAAGACGTACTCAATACATGTGGATATTGTATTAAACAGATGTATGTATGTATGTATGTATGAGTGTATTTCAATATTGAAAGCCATACTTTAGGGTAAATAAGAACTGTTTCAAACTTTGGTAGCATGGCAGCAATGTTAAGAGAAAGGCTTAATCGAGTACATCAACTCTAGCACTTGAAATAACAGCTAAGGCTTCTTCAAACCAAACGGAAAGACATATCATTGTTTAGGAATGTTGTTCAAGGAAAACTTATTTAAGTAAAAGTAAATATTGTATAATATATACACTGAGTTTGAAAAAGTTAAAGATCCTCTTCGGTCATGAATGACCATGGGGTTGCACCTAGAAGGTTCCCCTCTGAGTCACAAGTCCTGGCAAGGTTGTTTAAGAAAGACCAGCAGTTGCCCAGGCATGCCAGCTTCCCCTTCCCACACCACCAATACAAAGCTAACTTGGCACCAGTGACGTCGCAATTCATTTCTACAGCTAAGTGAACTGGAGCAACATGAAATAAAGTGTCTCGCTCAAGAATACAACACACAGCCATCAAACTCTCTACCTCACGACTGCGAGCCTGAAGCTCTAACTAAAGCCAAAAATATGAAATAAAACATTTACAAATAACTTCTTTAAGTTAAACAATATCGGTTTTAAAGAAGTGATTTTAAATTCTCAATCGCAGAATAATGCTAACAATATAGCCTGAACAGGATAAACTACCCCTATTTTGCAGAGAAAAGTATAGGTGACTAGCTGTGGACTTATTTAACTTTCTAAAAAACATCTCAACGCTTCTAAAAAAAGCAAACTTCATTTGTTTATTTACGTTTGTCGTAATTTGAATTTAATATTGGTTTTAAATTTTGATACAAGGCCAGTAGTTAGGGGGGAGGAGGGAATAAGTCAATTACATCGTCACCTCCCCACCAACGTCAAGCTCAGCTGGTACTTTTTTTATCAACCTCGAAAAGTATGAAAGGCAAAATTGATTGACCCTGGTGAACTTTGAATGCAAAACGTGGAAGACGGACGAAATGCCACTAAGCATCTTGCTTAACGTGCTAATGATTCTGCCAGCTCACTGCCTTTGTGGTTTTTAGCTAAGCAATATTAAAAAGACTATTTATTAGGTTTAAAAAAAAATAATAAAGACAGCCTCAATTCAAATAATTTATGCAATTTAAAATTACGATGAAGGAAAATAACCTAGAAACCAGTGGTGCACAGATATTTCTTTGTGGTGAGTGGGGACACTAAGCTCCCTTGTTCGAAAATATAAGGATGCAGATAGTTCGTCGATAGCGAGCTGGAGACGATGTTTACTGGGGCTAAATAACAGTAACATTCATCCTAATCAGGACTGCCACATTATGTTGGCAAATAACCATTATTCTATAACATTTCTATTTTCCTGAAAATGAAAATAGTGACAATGTTAATAGCATCTTTGTAATGCTTTCAAATAGTCTTTGTATTTAAAGTAAATATATTTCAAATAAAAGGTAGCATTTGTCGAACACATCCTTTTTTACATTCAGACTTCAAATTCCACTGAGTTCGACTCTGCCTATAATTCCTTTCATGATCGATAAAACAATTTCCAGTTGAGGACTGGAGTCTATGCAGTTGACATAACCTCTCCCCGAAATTGTTGGCCTTGTGCCAAAATTTGAAACCATATAGCATTTTAAATGGACAAACAATTTAAAATTAAAATCTCACCATCTTGCCGTCAACCAAGTGACAAGTATTGACTTGATTTTATACATTAAAAAAAAAAAATGAAAATACATCAGAGATTTGAATGCATGTTCTAAAACTGGTGTGTCTAATATTCGACATATGTGCAGCATGCTTAGTCCATACACAGTGAGACAAATAGAAGTTCGTTTTGAACGGTTTGTTTATTTTGTTTTTCAAATTTATCCGAATGGATTCTAGCAATGCAAACGATATTAAAAGGTTTTGCAATTGAAACAGTGCAAGCCTTTTCAAGAATTGTATGCATTCATTTGAACAATATCTGTCTTCGTTCTCACACTAAAGATTAGATGCATAATAGGACTGTATATATGTGTGTATACACAGGAAAACATTTTCCCCAACAAATTTCTTTATAATCGTAATCTGTGCCGTTTGAAAAGTGTTTCTGTAAAATTTCATTAAAAGATATCCATTTTCCTGAAAGTTATGAAGGAAAAAAATCGAATCGTGTGATTTTTTCGAAAGTCCTCTCTCCCACCCCCGTTCATTTGTGCAAATTTTTGTTTTCATATTCATTTTCTACAAGTCTTTTTTACACCTAGTAGACTTATTTTATTTCGTTTTGGTGTTAGGGAAAAAAACGAATCTTGTGAATTTTCCGACAGTCCTCTCCTCCCCCTTCGGAAAACATTTTCCCCACAAATTTCTTTATAATCGTAATCTATGCTGTTTGAAAGGTGTTTCAATAAAATTTCATTAAAAGATATCCATTTTCCTGAAAGTTATGAGGGAAAAAAAAACGGACCGTGTGAATTTTCCCAAATCCTCTCCCCGTCCCTTCGGGAAACATTCTCCACGGAAATTTCTTTATAATCATAATCTGTGCCATTTGAACGATATTTTCCATGAAATTTCATCAATATATATCCATTTTCATTAAAGTTATGAAGGAAAAATCGGATCTTGTGAATTTTCCGAAAGTCCTCTCCCGACCCCGTACGTTTCCATAAATATTTGTTTTCATATTCGATTTCTACACATTTTTTTTACACTTAGTAGGCTGGTTTTATTTTGTTTTTGTGACCGGGTCTTACTTAACCTGTATATTAAACCTGGTATTTGACAAGCTGTCTGCCTCACATGCTTATTGGTTTGGTTGAATTTAAGAAGGTAAGTCACTTTGATGTACTCTGGGAATTTTGTCTGAGATCGGATAGTTATCTCCCTTCGAATAGACTTTGTAAATTAAAGTTCTGTCCCTTGAACAAAAGTCTGGTTTTCCTTAGATGTTTAACAGCAGTATTTGAAATCAATTATATACGTAAATAAATGTAAATTAAATTTTAAAGAACAACAACAGAAATATATATATATGTATATCTTTTAAATTCGTTTAAGGTAACGTTAAGGGTATACAAATAAAGCTCCTATTTCATTATGCTGGCTACCGTCTAACGCTGTACTAATCTCAAGGATACCGACTCTGATGTCCACATCATGTGATTTGTGAAAGCGTACGTAGTGGTGCATTGAATATTTATAAATTCCATCCTCGAATTATTGTTATATATATATATATATATATATATAATGGAAGAAAATCGTGAGTTGAGGATGTATAATTTATTTGAATCATAGTTTGAAGTTGAAATTTAAACACAAATAAATTTTAACTGCAAACTATGATACGAATAAATTATCCTCAACTCCATTTTCTTACCCCATTATTAATAATATTTATGATAAACCCTAACATATTGTGGAGATTTTCTTATAATGTGATGGAAATTAAACTAGTGAAATTTTGGATTTATTAATCCCTAACACCTAATAACATCCTTGAATTGATATATATATATATATATATATATATATATATATATATATATATAATACAAATAATAAATGAGTGTATACATATATACGTACATGTACGTACATACCTACATCTACATGTACATATAGATGCATATCTGGGTACAGGACGTTGTAAAAAAAAAAGTGATAAACAGAGTACAGAAAACACACAGGCCACATAGAGAACATTTCCTTCATCACCTGCCACCATTCTAAAACTAAGCGTTTCGAAGAGTTATAATAGGAAAGGGTTTAGACCGCTGGTGATGCAGACTGATAGGCACGCTATGTAAGTTCTCCAATTGACAAGCCACTAGGATCCAATTCCACAACAGGGGCCGGAGCTGAAGATCCATAACCGACTTCCGAGTCTATGTGTATGAATTAAAGGAAGAGAAAAGCAAGGCAGGACAAGCTTATCAGATCATTTAAATTAGTTTAATTATAATGGTGAATCGAAGAAAGCGAAAATAAATAATAATGTCTTACAGCTGTTTCTTAGATATCCCAGATAATGGATCATTGTGTTGATCCACATTTCCATATACTGGTATCGGAGACAAGGATATATATGCAGGAAATTTCTGTGTGAAGATTTAGATAGAAAATTTGGTGCAGAAAAATGCATGAAGATCAAGGCTCATCCCGTTATCCATATTTCCGTGAAGGTGTACCTCGTGTATAATTCCAAGTAAGTCCATAGTTCAGAAAGAGGGTTGAGAAATGTATCCAGTTGAAAAAATGGGATCTAGCGGTTTTGTGCTCATGCGGATAATGGGAGAAAAGTTCAGAGACCAGCAAGAGTTTAGAATTTGTGAGAAAGACAGTTAGTTAGACCAAGACATTATAATAGGTAAATCTGAGTGAAAGAACGTTTATAAATAAAGATAAAAAATTAAAATGAAAAACAATAAAATGAAAAATATAAAAATAAAATAAGATGAAGTAAGTGGATAAATAGATAAATAGATTCTGTTAAGAGATGCTGGCATTATTCTTCAACAGGGTAAGGTACGGTAGAGGTGAGAGTTCTAGGGATTGATAAAGTCATGGAGAAATAAAGCAGATGACTTTTCATGACTATCGAGGGTAATTAAATGGAAGCAGGGAGGCGGCCAAATAAATAGATAGGGACAAATAGACGAGTCCATAGTCCTCTGTGGTCAGCCACTAATGAGAGCTAAGATGCTAGAAATAGATGTCCAACTTCACGGAGTGGTTTTTACAATTTAAGGAATTATAATAATTTATAACTTCCTGTGGATAGAGTATAATATATATATATATATATATATATATATATATATATATATATATATATATATTATTGAAGGAACAGGTATCAATAAAAAAAATAGTAAGAAGATACAAAGATAAAGGATTGGGGATACAGGTAGATCGATACACATGTTTAAATCTTAAGAGTTAAAAGTTTGTGTGTGTGTGTGTGTACAAAACGTCTTTAAACTTAAAAATGAAGCCAGTTTACAGATTGGTTAATAAAATAATGACAAAAAGATTGAAGATATTTGCAATATATCTGTAGCTGTTAACATTCCCGATTGAATTGGCCCCTGGATCACTAGGATTCCAAGAGAAGGACATTAGTTTGTGTTCAACAAGCATACCTAATTCTGGATTTGTTGTTACGCAATCGGAATAAATTTTTACCAATTTCACAATATCTTCTGTTTTCTCGTTGAAAATTACTTTATCACAATATGTTTCATTTCCATTCATCTTCCTGTCAATTTTTTTTAGTTTCTGGCAGAAGATGCCACTACTGCTCGCAAACTCTTTAGCTTTTGAAATATAGATTGTCTTATTTTCTGTTAGATCATATGATGTGAATTTCTTCAAAAGCGCGTCAATACATTTAATCGTGTGTGTATAGTTGTACTTAGAACAAAATTTGTTGTAGAATTTTAAGGGATTTCTTTCATGATCCACTTTAGGATAGCACTTCAGTTCCTGACCATAATTTGGTATCAAATGAAACAGAGGGTCTATTATTTTACATTTGATATTTAAAATGGAATCCAAATAACGAAACCAAATCATACGCACTCTTAATGGACAGCGATTGAGTTTTAGAAACATGCCTCTTTCCATTTTTTTTTTACAGAATGCTCTAGAGTGACTATTATCATCAGGAATAGAGTTCATATCACAATCGCGCGAATCAAATTTGATTTTTTTATATCTTTTACAAAATACTCTTGTTTTCTTAATAATTTTGGTAAAATTTATACTTTGTTTGTATTGCAGATCAATTTTGTGATTCGAAGAGCTTATATTTTGCAGTAAACATTGCATATACTTTGGGTAAGATGGCGAACATACAGAGCCGACTAACTCATCACTATCAAAGCTTAAATGTCGGGTACAATTTACTTGAACATTGCCGTGACTTAATGGAATATTGCAACTAAAAAGAACGAAGATTGACAGAATAAATACGTAAAAATCCATAACGGCTTCTAATATTTGCAAGCGGTAACTTTCACAAGAATTATGATCATGTGGTAACTACGGACGTAAAAGAAATGAATAACCGAAAAGTTCAGATTACTAATATTTCAAGCGGGAGGGAAAGCTGTCTGGTTGGAGCATTTATAAGTGGCTTCACCGGAAAAAAACAGCGATAATACTTCACCAAACACTAAACCAGACCGATCCTTAACACGTCATCTTTGATAAATAAGATTCTATTGTAACTGAAAAGAAAATACTGTTCGTCATAGAGTTGACAAATTTCCGCATGTAATCCTCGGATTTGTTTTCCATTTTTAAAATAATAAATATTAAAAAAATCTAATTCTATACAATTTGGATGAAAACTCGGTTAATTGTGCTACTTACTTGGTTAATTAGCTAACGTTAATATGTCGTAGCTTAGGTTAGTTACCAAATGTCAACTAATTCAATTGTGAATAATCATGCCCTTGTTAACATCACACTAAAATACAGGTTAATTCTAAATATGTTGTTATTGGTACTCCGTCACTTACGACGTCGAGAGTTCCAGTCGATCCGATCAACGGAACAGCCTGCTCGTGAAATTAACGTGCAAGTGGCTGAGCACTCCACAGACACGTGTACCCTTAACGTAGTTCTCGGGGATATTCAGCGTGACACAGTGTGACAAGGCTGACCTTTTGAATTACAGGTACAACAGAAACAGGAAGTAAGAGTGAGAGAAAGTTGTGGTGAAAGAGTACAGCAGGGTTCGCCACCATCTTGGAGCTTTAGGTGTTTTCGCTCAATAAACACTCACAACGCCCGGTCTGGGAATCGAAACCGCGATCCTATGACCGCGAGTCTGCTGCCCTAACCAATAGGCCATTGCGCCTCAACAATCCTAAATAAGGGAAATAATAAACCTTGAATAGACCACACTGGTATGGGTTGGACGGTTTGGTAGGAGCTGGTCAGCCGGAGAGCTACATCAGGCTGCAATTGTCTTCTTTGGCCAGATGTTTATGGCTGGATGCCTTCTTAACGTCAACAACTTCACAGAGTGTACTGGGTGCTTTTTACGTGGCACTAGCACCAGTGCTCTTTTTGTGGTACCGGCTTTATATGTGGCACCGATACTGGTGCTTTTATGTGGAACCAGCACTGGTGCTTTTCTATGGCACTAACTTAAGTAATATCTGTAGTAACAATAAATAAGTTTCCAATGTTAAAAATAAAGTTGGAAATTTTGAGGTAGCGGGACAATTTAAATCTCCTCAGTTCTTCACTGGTGTCCTTATTTATCGACCTCATTCTGACTCAACACCACCACCACCACCACCAGATACCCTTCCAATCACTTAGCTGTTTCCAAGCACCCATGGCCAGATATTTTCGCAGAATATTGGAAATGAATGACATTCATTTACAAGTCACATGATGTCAAGACAAGCGAACACAAACATACTCTCTCACATTCACTTGTGTGTGTGTGTGTACCAAATCCACTCACTTGGCTCTGGTTAGTCTGGGACTATATTAGAAGACACTTGCTCAAAGTGCTATATAGTGGGTCTGAATCCAAAACAATGTTGAGAAACAAACTTCTTAACCACACCTGAACCTCTTTTTTGTTTGTTTGTTTTTCAGCATAAAACAATAATAAAGACTCATCTCGCTGCTAAATTACTTTCTGTTATTTGTTAATATTATTGTAAAGCTAAACATTGGTTTCAAATTTTGACACTAGGCTAGGACTTTTGCAGGTAGAGGGAAGATTACATTGACCTTGGTGCTCTACTGGTACTTATTTTATCAACCCTCAAAGGATGAAGGGCAAAGTCAACCACTCAGAATGTAAAGACAGATGAAATGCCGCTAAACATTTTGCCCAGCATACTTAACAGTTCTACCAACTTGACGCCTTATGTAAAACTAAATACTGATTTCAAATTTTGGCATTAGGCTAGCAATTTTAGGGGAGGAGGTATTCAATTGGGACTTTTGCTTATCAACCCTGAAACGATGAAAGGCAAAGTCAACCTCAGCGGACTTCGAACTCAAACCATAAAGATGGACAAAATGCTGCTAAGCATTTTACTCATCAGGCTAACCATTCTGCCAGCTTGCTGCCATATATAAAATTAAATATTGATTTCTCATTCTACTAAATGTTGGTTTCTGCTGAGAAGTCTAACCTGACACTTGCAGTTTTGGAACAATGTTTTTTTTGTTTCGTTTTTTTTTCCATCAATCCCTACCTTTCTAATGCACCTAGTTTCATTTTATTGGCTACATTTAAGAAAAACAACTTTAATGTCTCGGTAGGTCACACACGAATCAGCAAATCAAGACTTAAGCTGCGAATCTGGGATGGGGCTACTTCTCTTGAGGAAATTGCTACTTACATATTGTCTTTAAAGTTAACTTCTGAGATTTTTTAGTGACATGTCAACAATAGAACCATGTCTGGGATTTATTTTTCTTGTCTCTTTCCGTCAGCTGTTTGTTTGCTTCATTTTCATAACAAATATCTTCTATTTTTTTTACTTGTTTCAATCATTATACTGCTATGCTGGGGCACCACCTTCAAGAAATTTTAGCTGAATGAATCGACCCTCAAAACCTTCTTTTTAAAGTATGCTATCAGTCGTAAACAGCAGATGCAAACACACCAACACCAATTGTCAAGTGCTGGTGAGAAACATACACAGACACAAATAAATGCACACACACACACACACTCATATGAAAGGGATTAATAAACCCAGGCAAATATCTATAAAGCATTCAGTGTTAAATGAATTTCGTTAACTATATCCAACAATCAAATACCAATAAATTCAAGTAGAATTAACATCCAACGTAATATATATGACAGGTTTTTTTTTTCAGTTTCCATCTATTGAATCTACTTACATGGCTTTGTTCGACCTGAAACTGTAGTAGAAGACACTTGCCCAAGGTGCCATGTAGTGGGACTGAACCCAGAACCATGTGGTTGGGAAGCAAGCTTCTCACTACACAGCCATGCAGAAATGTTTTTTTCTTTTTATGTAGAGGAAAATAGTTTTCTGAGCTTCTGGCATCAGACAATGTTTCTTTATTATTGTTGCTTAAAGAGATAATGACTGATTATCTTATTTCTTTCGATTCATGATATATTAGATTATCTTTTCATAGGCAGAACAAAATAATCAAGTCCTAAACACAATTAGTCAATCAAGATATCAATCATTATCTCCAAAGGTGGCAAACTGGTAAAATCATTAGAGCATCAGAAAACATGCTTACTGATTTTTCTTTTGAACCTTTAAGATCTAAGTTCAAATCCCACTTGGATCGATTTTACTTGTCATCCTTCTGAGGTCAATGAACAAGGTACTGGTCAAAATACTGATTCATGTATCAACTTGTGCCCCATGACCACTAAATTCCTACCATTCATTGGTAAAAATTCCAAGATTAGTAGGGGAAAAGAAAAGCGAGGTGTATGGCATACATAGATTCTTCATTTCTCAGAACATTACCATTTAGACAGCACAAGCGATTAGAAAAAATAAATAAAAAATTTTTTTCTGAATTTTATTTTAGTTTATTTTCTCATGCCTGTTTTTTTCTGCTGTTCTTCTGTACCAGTCTTCATGGTTCTTTTCTCTTGCTTTCCACTAGAGAAAAAAAAAAAAGAAAGAAAGAAAATTTTTTTTAAATAATACAAATAATGATTCTTTCTAATTTTGGCAGAAGGCCAACAAATTTGAGGGGAAGCAGAAAGTCAATTACATTAACCCCAGTGTACAACTGGTACTTATTTTGTCAATGCTATGGGGAAGAAAGGCAATGTTCACATCTACAGGATTTGAACTCAAAACATAAAATACCAGAAGAAAGCATTTCATCTGACATGCTAATGATTCTGCCAGCTTGCTACCTTAATAATTATAATAATAATAATCCTTTCTACTAAAGGCACAAGGCCTGAAATTTTGGTGGAGAGGAGACTAGTTGATTACATTGATGCCAGTGATTTACTTAATTTATTGACCCCGGAAGGATGAAAAGCAAAGCTGACCTCGGCGGAATTTGCACTCAAAACATAAGGGCAGATGAGATGCCGCTAAGCATATTGCCCAGTGTGCTAATGATTCTGCCAGCTCACCGCCTTAATAATAATAATAATAATAATAATAATAATAATAATAATAATAATAATCCTTTCTACTATAGGCACAAGACCTGGATTTTCTGTGGAGGGGGACAGTCATTCACATTGACTCCAGTACTCAACTGGTACTTAATCTATCAACCCCGAAAGGATCGAAGGCAAAGTCAACCTCAGCAGAAAATAATAATAATAATAATAATAATAATAATAATAATAAATGCTCGGATGCAGTACCAGGCACTGGCTCTCATGGCTTCTGATCTTAATTAATTGGAAGTGTTATCATGTACATGTTTTGTCTTGGTGTAAAAGATGGGCTACAGCAAATATTCTGTTCAATACCACAGATCTGCTTGTCAGTTGCTTGACCTTAACCAGTTGAGCATGTCCCTTGGTGGCTGACGATGTGTGCATCTCTGATCATGAGCAGAAGTAGTGGGGGAGCATCATAGCCATTTGTTGGGAGGAATTCTTTGGGGTTTGGATAATTCACCATAGGAAACATTGGTGTTTTGCTCAACATCCTTAAACAAACCTTATTCAGGGACCTTTTGAGCGGGATGGGCTACTTAACCTGAAGAAAATTCTAACTGGGCCCCACCTGCAAGGTCATGCGCTGTTTATCTTGATATGAGATCACTATGTCGCACACATATGATTGTGATGCATGTGCCTGGTGTACCCTTATCAGACGGGTAGTCATGATGGGTATAATGGGCTTCGTATATTTTACCCCTGGTTCTCATGGCTTCTGATCTTAACTGATTGAAAGTGTTATCATGTACATGTTTTGTCTTGGTGTAAAAGATGGGTTACAGCAAATATTCTGCTCAATACCACAGATTTGCTTGTCAGTTGCTTGACCTTAACCAGTTGAGCATGTCCATTAGAGGCTGACAATATGTGCATCTCTGATCATGAACAGGAGCATCATAGCCATGTGTTGAGAGGAATTCTTTGGGGTTTGAATAATTCACCTCTGGAAACATGGGTGTGTTTTTTCATCATCCTTAAACAACCCTTGTTCAGGGACCTGTTGAGTGGGCTGGGCTACTCAACCTGAAGAAAATTCTAACTGGGCCCCACCTGCAAGGTCATGCACTGTGTATCTTGATATGATATCATGTTGCACACATGTAGCTGTGATGCATGTGCCTGGTGTACCCTTATCAGACAGGTAGTCATGATGGGTATATTGGGCTTTGTATATTTATACCCCAGTGTGACAAAGAGTTTTCATTCTTGGAGAGTTTTCTATTTCTTACTTCATTGCAGAAGACAAAGTGTAAAGGGACGTAACTAAATACCACAAAACATTTAGTCCAGCACTGGCTTTTTCTGCCTTTCTAAGGGTTTTGCCTTCACTAAATATATCAAATTAACTATTGTAAGATATACTCACTTAAATGTGTATTGCCTCTGATATTCTCTAATGTATCCACTTGACTAACACAGAGATTCTGGTAGAGAATGTTAGGGGATGACTGAAAGTTACAAAAAGATGAAAAAATTTTACATAGTAAGTACATTGTAGCTGTTACTATAAAAACTGGTTAATACATATGTAACTATAGTAACTAATATGATATAGTTTGGAATATATAGAATTAACTAGTTGCTTTGACAAAACCCAAAAGGGCAGAAATCTACCTGTATGATCCCCATCACGATTGCTACTGATGTAGTTTTATGTTATTTAACCTTTTAGAATTTAATCCGGCCGTATCCAGCCAAAATATTCTACATGTTTTATGTTAAATCTGGCCAGATCCAACCTTTCACACCTACCCCACAATGTCATTCTATAAATATACAAACACACCAATGAAATCTTGAAACTACAAGATAATGCATGATTAATTCAAATTGATGTGAACAAACAAGCAATATACTGGACAAAGAAACCTGAATGCTAAAGGGTTAATTCAGTATGTCCATAAGAGATATTATCTCTGGACAAATACCGTAGTTAATTTGGCTTTCTATGATGTGTCTGAATTAAATATGATATTCAGTTTGCTATTTTAATATAATACTGCTTCAGCTGCACATCATGAAAAATTTATTAGTTTTGTGTACACCTTTCTATGTTCGATTGGACAGAATGGCTTTTGATGACATTCATTTGAGTCCAACAATGCAATACTGATCCAACATCTGAGACAGAGTAGCCGTTACACACATAATTATCTTAAACCACATGGTAAAGGCCAACCATCTGTAATCTAAGTAATTTTTCAAAAAAATGGGGTCCATTAAAGTCACAGAAGAAAGTCATTTGTTCTTGTGAAACGAAATAAAAATTTCAAATTAACTCACGGTAAAAAAAACCCAAAAAAACTAGAGCAACATACCATTAGAACATTGTAAAGTTCATCTCCAAGGACATCTTTGATCTTTACTGCTTGTTCTGGAAATGTCTTGGCAAAGTGCTAGAAATAGAAATAAATATTTCCCTAATCTGAAGACGAATGAACATTTAATAGACATGGGCATGCATGACTCTAAACTGAAATACCTGGGATTGTAGATGATAATTTTTTTTTACTAAAGTCACAAGGCCTAAAATGATGACGATGGTAATAATAATAATAATAATAATAATAATAATAATAATAATAATAATAATAATAATAATAATAATAATAATCTTCTCTACTAAAAGCACAAGACCTGAAATTTTGTGGGAGAGGAGACTAGTCAATTACATAGACCCCAGTGTTTTACTGGTACTTAATTTATCAGCCCTGAAAGGATGAAAGGCAAAGTCCAACCTCAGCGGAATTTGAATTGAGAATGTAAAAACAGATGAAATGCCGCTAGGCATTTTGCTCAGCTTGCTAATGATTCTACCAGCTTGCTGCCTTAAATGATAATAATCCTTTCTATTAAAGGTACAAAGCCTGAAATTTTGGGGAAGGTGGGGGGGGGGGGCTAGTCGATTACATCAGCCCCAGTGTTTTACTGGTACTTAATTTATCAACCCCAAAAGGATGAAAGGCAAACTCCAACCTCGGTGGAATTTGAACCCAGAATGCAAAGATGGACAAAATGCCACAAAACATTCTGCCTGGTATGCTAACGATTCTGCCTACACCAACTGCTGCTGCAAAGAAAAGAAAATTAATTGCAAAGACAAAAGCACATGAAAAATTAGCTAGCAGATGGGAACAGAAACCTCTGCATGGCAAGTATGTGGCTCGTAGCAAACAAGCTGATGTCGACCAGAAACACATGCATCAATAGTTATGAAGCTCAGGGCTAAAAGCAGAGAGTGAAGATAGCTGCTCAAGACCAAAGCTTATTAACCCAGAACTACCAAGCCAATGTGATAAAAAATGGAGCTGACCTAAAATGTCGATTCTGTAACAATGAGATTGAAACTATAGACCACCTAATCTCAGGGTGTCGACTCTTAGCACCTGTAGAATATAAAGCATGCCTTCACAGATGTACCAGTACTTCAGGAGATAAGTATCATTGTCTGACAATGCAGCAGGTAATACTGATTCTAGTATACAGATGACTATGATTCAAAACAAGATTCCATGAGCTGAAGACAGAAGTATTTATAATTCAAAGCTAAGCTATCAGAGACTTAAAACATTTTAAAAGAGAAGACTAATCACCTGTATTTGACTGGTACTTATTTTATCAACCCTGAAAGGATGAAGGGCAAAGTTGACCTTGGCAGAATTTAAACTTAGGATGTGAAAAGCTGCAAGGAATACTTACTGCTAAGCATTTTGTCTGGCATGCTAACAATTCTGCCTGCTTGCTGCAGAAATCTTAAAACTTATAATGCTAACATTCATGGTATCATGACACATTTCTCAAGAAAGTGTAACTAAATATAATTAATTTATTAGTAGTAAATTACTAAATTACTGTATATGTGTTTAGAGTGTATAGGAGAGTTAGAGTCTGAGAAGGAGCTTAAGTTCAGTTGCTGCGAAGGATGTAGAATATAATGTTTCTGTCACTTTCCTTACTATTCGACTGAGAGTGAAGAAGAGAGAGCTAGAAAGGAGGGGAGAGAGAGAGAGAGAGAGAGAGAGAGAGAGAGAGAGAGAGAGAGACAGACAGACAGACAGACAGACAGACAGGCAGACAGACAGACAAACAGACAGACAGACAGGCAGGCAGGCAAGCAGGCAGACAGAAAGACAGGCAGGCAGGCAGGCAGGCAAGCAGAAAGTGTCTGATGCTTTGACTCCAATCAAGCAAATGACAAAATGATCAAAATGAAAGAGGTGGTGTCAACAATAAAGAGAAGGGGCAATAGGAGAAACCGTCTAAGAAGATCAGAAGCTTAGGGATATGGGGAGGCAAAGGGGAAGGGAGTTGGAATTAGGAAAAAGTGAAAAGAACCAATGGGTGATGCAGAGTACAGGCATAGATATGTGGTTCAAAATCCACCATATACTTTGGATGAGTATTTTCAACCATAGTCTTTGGTTAGGGGTGATGTGGTCACAGAAATTGTCTGACAGCCATAACTGGGTTCTCCTGCTTGTGTGGCATGGTGCCGAATCCTGTGTTCAGACATAGGGTCTTCCAACAGCCACCCTATTGACCCAGGACAACACTATCTCCTCCAGACAATTGAAATAGGCCTCTGTGTTGAGTCTGAGGCCATGTGAGAAGATGAATCATTCCAAAACTAGTGATCACTTCAGACACCATAATGTTGGTTGGATGTTTGATTTTTATCACTCTCAGTACATGTCCTCAAATTGCACCATCTTCAGATTGACATCCAAACACTTTGAAATAGTTACATTGGAGCTTCCAGCATGAATGCCAAGCAGTACAGCATGTTGTTTCCAAATTTCTGGCAGATTGAATTGTGTCATGATGCTGTTTTTTTCACAGACAGTGCCCAACTGACCCTACTATACCGCATAGCTGACAAAATCGAAAACAGACAACGTGCATGCACAAAATTAAAACTATAAAATGGCAACAATTTACCCATTGCACCCTGTATATATGTATGCATATATATATATATATATATATATATATATATATCATCATCATCATCATCATCATCATCCTCATCATCATCATTAATGTCTTCTTTCGGATTTGTCTTTTACAAACGATATGTATGTTTGTATGTATGTTTGTATGTATGTATGTGTGTGTGCATATATATGTATGTACATGCTTATGCATAAGTATGTATGCATTTAGTGTTTGTATTTGTGTCCACCACCACTTGACAGCCAGTAGCACTGTTGGTTTGTTTACATTCATGTAACTTAGCAGTTCAGAAAACTCAGATAATAGAATAAGTACCAAATAAATACTGGGATTGATTTGTTTAGCTAAGCCCTTCAAGGCAGTGCCCCAGCATGGCTGCAGTCCAATGACTGAAACAAGTAAAAGATAAAAGATGGTCTTGGTGCCTTTCACTAAAGATACAGTATGGTTATGTGGCAAAGTTGGTGCTTAGTAGACCAGGCAAATGTTTTGTTAATTTGATTAAATTGCAAACTTAGAATTAACCCTATACCATTTAAACTGACCCTACCCGGCCAAAATAATCAATCTTTTTTTATGTTCAAACTGGCCAGATTCAGCCTCTCACACCTACCCTTAATGTCATACTAAAAATAAACAATCATATCATTGAAATCTTGATGGTACAAGATAACGCATGATAACACATAACAATGTGAATAAATAAGTATTACATTTGACAGCTTAATATGAATGGTAAGAGGTTAAAGGTGAAAGACTTATCATACCTGAAGTGCTAATGAGCAATGTCTTTGACATTCTGCACTGCCTGGGTTACTAATTCCGTTCAGTAGCTTTGGTATTACTTCTAACTTAGAAGAAGAAAGAGGAACATCAATCAGGTGTTTGGCTGTTAAATTTTTAATTATTTCAAATACAATAATTAACATTCAAACATGTTTCCATGAAATAATTCTTTTTCTATAACTATTTTAAAGTGCTGATCTCTAAGTGTGGAGAAAGACATGAAAGGCATGGCCATTGAGTCTCACAGAGGTGATGACAAGTTATCAGGACCTTTGGTGATTTGCTGTGCTTGTGAAGACATGTCAAGCCAAGTGAGATCATAGTCGTGGCCAGTGTTGCTAACATGTAAAAGGCACCCATGCTAGCGTGCTAGTGACACATAAAAGGTATCTCTGCCTTTGACACATAAAAGGCACTTGTGCCGGAGACATGTAAATGGCACCTGTGTCGGTGACATGTTAAAGGCACCCGTGCTAGTGATATGTAAAAGATACCCTCTACACTCTTGGAGTGGTTGGTGCTAGGAGGGTTATCCAGCTGTAGAAACCAAGCCAAACCAGACTGGAGATTGGAACAGCTCTTTGGCTTACCAGTTCCAGCCAAACTGTCTAACCCATGCTTGCATGGAGTACAAATGCTAAATGACGACGATGATGACAGCGATGCTGACTTAAGTCAAAGTAACTTGTCTCTAGGCTAGGCTTGGCTGAATTTACTTGTCTCTAGGCTAAACCAATAATAACCATTCCCAGTTCTGTACGTCCAGCATTATAGCATGATGCTTAACACTTTTACTATGAATTCTCTGAGGAGCCATGAGGGCAAAAAATAAAGTCACAAATGAATGAGAATGAGAAAGTAGCCGATAAACAGACATAAATAAATTTGAATTCAAAACAATCGCGGGAATCACGACTGATAATGCCTGATGGTATAGATATTGGAACTACAGTGCAATATGAGCTCTGACGCAGCAGCAGCAGCGAGCTGGCAGAATAGTTATCACTCCAGGAAGAAATGCTACTAAACATTTCATCTGTTTTCATGTTCTGGGTTAAAATCCCACCAAGGTTAATTAGTCTTTCATCTTTTCAGGGTTGATAAAGTAAGTCCCGGTCAAACATTGGGGGTTGATATAACTGGTTTCTCCCTCCTCTTCAAAACTGCTGGACCTGTGCTAAAATTTGATACCATTATTGTATGTATATATGGTGCAGGAATGGCTGTATGATTAAGAAGTTCACTTCAAGCTATGCATTTTAAGGTTTGGTGCTACTGTAGTGGACCTTGGGTAAGAGTGTTCTACTATAACTTAGAGTCAACCAATAACCTTGTAAGGGAATAATGTAGACAAAAATTACAGAAAGCCATATGTCTGCTTGTATGTTTATGCATATGTGTGTGTGTGTGTGTGTGTGTGTGTGTGTGTGTGTGTGTGTGTGTGTGTGATCATGTGGTCACAGAAGCACTTCTGTCTAATAATGTGAAACCCAGCATGTTCCCTCATGCACCTTGGCTAGCAGGGTACATTTTATTGTGGTACCAACACAAGGTATACAAAGAGATAGAATTAAGTAATTAGACTATTGAAATTAAGTCGATTACATCGACCTCAGTGCATAACTGGTACTTATTCTATCGACCCCCGAAAGAGTGAAAGGCAAAGTCGACCTCAGCGGTATTTGAACTCAGAACGTAGCGGCAGATGAAATACCGCTAAGCATTTCGCCTGGCGTGCTAACGCTTCTGCCAGCTCGCCGCCTTGCAAAGTGGATGTTTTCTAGGTTTACAATTTTAAGTTCAAATGTTGCTATGATCAACTTCGCTTTTCCTCCTTTTAAGGTCCATAAAATAAGTACCAGCTGAGCTCTGAGGTCAATGTAATCAACTAGTCACCTCCCCCAAAATTTTAGGCTTTAGTAGAGAGTTATTAAGAAGGTAGAGTGTGATTTGTGACAGATTTGTCTGCTATTTCTTAAAGATCAGGCAACCATGTAAAAGTTTCCTTACAGGCTCATCATGTAATCTCTGTTATTATATTGTTTAGCCGCAGGTCAACCTTTGAGGCGTCCCAACCATGACCAACCTTTTTTAGTTTAATGATATGTAGGTCTGCATTACCCAAAGGCTCTTTTTCTTTCACAACACAGTAATGTATGAGTTGAGGGCAACTTGGCATCTATTTCTAGCAGGTCCTGTTACTACATAGATGCTCCCTTGCTGGTCTGATGGCAACTGTAGGCAGCCTTGAATGACAGCCCTGTTGTTGCAGGTGATATTTACAGATGGTGTTGGTGATGATGATGATGATGATGATGATGATGATGAGGAGGAGGAGGAGGAGGAGGAGGAGGAGGAGGAGGAGGAGGAGGTGGAGGTTGGTGATGACAACAACGACAATAGTATTAGCAGTGACAGTGCTGATGGTATTGATGGTGTTAGCAATAGTGGTACTGAAGATTATTGTTGTTGGTGTTGTTGTTGGTGGTGGTGGTGGTGGTGACAGTGAGGATGGCAATGATGATGATAATGATGATGATGGTGATGATGATGACTATGAAGATGACAATGACTATGGCAGAGGAGGTTGGAGTAGTGGCAGTGGAGGTTGGAGTAGTGGCAGTGGAGGTTGGAGTAGTAGCAGTGGAGGTTGGAGTAGTGGCAGTGGAGGTGGCAGTAAAGTTATTGAAGATGACAATGACCTTAACAGTGATAACAATGTCATTGTTGTTATTGTTAGTGGTGGTGGTGGCGGAGGTGGTGGTGGCGGAGGTGGTGGTGGTAGCGGCGGTGATAATAACTGATGATGATGCATATCTTAAGTACTTACTTGAATCAATTTTTTTGCAACCTCTTCATTATCTTCCACCACAATTCTGTAATTAAAGGATCGGGTATAAAAGGTGAGCGTAAAGGTGAGCAAATTGACAGATGCGTGTGTGTGTGTGTGTGTGTGTGTGTGTGTGTGTAACTGTATAGTATAATGACTATATGTGTGATTGTGTGTCTGTGTCATTCATGTTGTTTAACCCCAAGCCAGCCTTGATCATGTAAACCTATGATCAAAAGTATTCCAACAATGACCATCTTGTCTTTTTCCTAGGCACAGCACACACATAGGACAACATTACTTAATGTTTCCTTTTTTCCAAAGATGGTTAGAGTGTGGTTTGGGGGTGATTGGGCTGTTATCTCAAGCAGGTTGAGTAAAGGTATCATCATTGGCTTGTGTGTGTGTGTGTGTGTGTGTGTGTGTGTGTGTGTGTGTGTGTAATTATATTTGAGTGTTTATGTATATGACATATATGTGAGGAATATTTGTGTATGTATATTTACGTATATAGCTTAGATAAATGTATGTGAGTGCATATGTGTATGTGTGTATGTGTGTGTGTCTGTGCCATGTATTTTCTTTCTCTTAAAGACTTAAAAAGTCCATGCCCATATATGGGCATGAACACAGAGAATTACAGAGTTTGAGTAATTTGAGTAATGGCCTATGATTCAACAGCATCATAATGTGTCATTTCTCAAAATATTTAATGATCTTCAAACAAGTGGTTTGCCTCTGGTGGTGAATTTACCATTAAAAGCAGACAATTTCTTCTTAGTTAGACAAAGTTAAAGAACATGTGTATGGTTTTATTTTACTTTTAATGTTTTAGCCAGAAGACAAAGGATAAGGATCATAAAACTTACCAGGCCTTCAGCACTGGAGGAGTAAAGGGAAGAAGATGACCTCGAGTTAAAACGTGGCCCAAATGCTTACAACAGCATGAACTTCAATACAGTTACCTAAGAGTCAAGTGGTGGTGTTAAATTGGGGGACCGATTAATTGGCTGTGTGATAAGTAGCTTGCTTGCCAACCACATGGTTCCAGGTTCAGTTCCACTGCGTAGCATCTTGGGCAAGTGTCTTCTACTATAGCCCGGGCCGACCAAAGCCTTGTGAGTGGATTTGGTAGACGGAAACTGAAAGAAGCCCGTCGTATATATGTATATATATATGTATGTGTGTGTGTCTGTGTTTGTCCCCCTAGCATTGCTTGACCACTGATGCTGGTGTGTTTTTGTCCCCGTCACTTAGCAGTTTGGCAAAAGAGACTGATAGAGTAAGTACTGGGCTTACAAAGAATAAGTCCCGGGGTTGATTTGCTCGACTAAAGGCGGTGCTCCAGCATGGCTGCAGTCAAATGACTGAAACAAGTAAAAGTGTAAAAGAGAGTATAAGCACACGCTTGGTTGTGTGGTTAGGAAGTTCTGTTTTTTTCTTATGACTCATTCGCTGTTCACTTTCCTGGGTGAGTGTGTGCATTATCCTATGTATTTCATATGCACTTTTGTTTACCTTTTCTTATTTCTTTATTGCCTACAAGGGGCTAAACATAGAGGGGACAAACAAGGACAGACAGAGGGATTAAGTCGATTACATCGACCCCAGTGCGTCGACCTCGGCAGAATTTGAACTCAGAACGTAACGGCAGACGAAATGCCGCTAAGCATTTCGCCCAGTGTACTAACGATTTTGCCAGCTCGCCGCCTTTGTTTACCTTTTCTGATGAGTTGTAGTGCACCTGAGGAGCATTGTGTACAATAAGATCCATATCATCATCATCATCATCATCATCATCATCATCATTATCATCATCATCATCATAATAATAATAATAATAATAATAATAATAATAATAATAATAATAATAATAATAATAATAATAATAATAATAATAATAATAATAATAATAATAATAATAATAATAATGATGATAAGGCAGCAAGCTGGTAGAATCATTAGCACGCCAGACAAAATGCTTAGCAGTATTTCATCTGTCTTCATGTTCTGGGTTCAAATTCCACTGAGGTCAATTTTGCTTTTATTCTTTCGGAGTCTATAAATTAGGTACCAGTGAAGCACTGGGGTCAATGTAATTGACTAGTCCCCTTCACCCAAATTTCTGGCCTTGTGCCTTTAGTAGAAAGGATTATTATTATTCTTCAGTAATCTTATTTTTATAACGTGCTTTCACTTCACTACCGAGCGCAGCACTGTGTGTCTTGGGTATGTGCTGTGGTTTGTTGTGATGCTCTTATTTTTACTGTATTGAAAGTGTTTTACGCAGGATATGCACACTGCCTGGTAGTGCTATTTTCTGTATGTTATATATACTTGTAAGTCCTGGAGTTTCTGTTATGAATCTGTCTGAATATTTTTTTATCATACATTATTATTACCTTCACCTTAGCAAAGGCAAGGGTATTGTTTTCAGTCATGTTTGTTTGTTTGTCCGTGGACAAGATATTTCAAGAACCACTGGATGGATTCGGATGAAACTTTCAGGGATGTCTGGCCTTGTGACTGGCACGAACTTATTAGATGTTGGGATAGAACTGGTACTGGACAAGGATTTTTGATAATTTTTCCAGTGTTTTTACTTAATTTCTGAGAGTTCATTTTTAGTATTCTCGTTTGTGAGAGCAGTTGAGTGTATTTCAGATATTCTCATTTTAAAAATCATCTCTGGATAATTGTTGAGAGGTCATTGGTGTTGCTTTGGTGGAGGTTTGCGCTCTCTGAGTACTCTTGTTATTTTTATAATTATTATTATTATGTTGTTTTTTTTTTTCTTCTTTCTTCAAACTTTTTTCCATTTCTCGCCGAGTGTTTTCCGTACACCTAGGGCAGAGAAGCTCGTTGTATGCATTCCCAGTTTACACACACAAATTCACAAGTAAAATATGTATTTTTAAAAAATTAATAAATAAATAAATTCATGAATGGATGTTGTTTTCACAGCAATAATGTTCTTCTCAGAACATGAGTCATTCCAGTTAACACAATTTTTTGCACTTCCTGTAGGGATGGTAAGCCTGGTATCATTTTCAAATAGGATTCAGTACCTTTTTTTATCATTCCTAGAGATCCTACAATCACTGGTACAGTAGTCGCCTTGAGATGCCACATTGTTTCAATTTCTATTAGCAAGTCTTTATATTTACTGATCTTGTCAAATTCTTTCGCCTCTATATTGTAATCACAAGGAATACTCATGTCAATTAATAAACGCATCTTTTTTGTCTGATCTTTTATAATAATATCCGGTTTATTAGCTTTTATAGTTTTATCGGTATGTACAGGGAAGTCCCAGAGAACCGACACATTTTCTCCCTCAGTCACAGCTTCAGGATGGTGTTTATACCATTTGTCAGTGGTTTTGATTTTATAATGCCGACATATTGTCCAGTGTAAATACTAGCCAACTCTGTCATGTCTTGCTTTATATTCTACAGTGTTTCTCAATCATTTTTTACCTGTGGGTCCATTTGATTCCAGTTTCACTCTATCAGACCCTCCAAGCCATTCGATGTTAAAAAATTCCAGTTATATTTTTATAATTAAATATTATTAGGAATTGTATTAAAATAATTATTAAAATATTTTGTGTATTGTGAAAATATAACTAATTTATTAGATAAATTTTAACAAAATCTCATATAGACCCTCAAGGGCCATTTGGACCCTGGTTGAGAACCAGTGACTTAGATTATCCTTCGTTTCTTCAAGATGGTAGAGTACGTTTTTGAAGAAGATTTGGCTGTAATTTCCAGCAGGTCGAGTGACCATTTAGATGTGCCTTCTATCCTTCTAGATGGTACAAGTCCAATTTTGGAGAAGATCAAGCAACCATTGATTTATGTTGTTTGTGTTATTATTGTTACTTGTGTTATTACACTTTTGCACTTTTACTTGTTTCAGTCATTTGACTGTGGCCATGCTGGAGCACCACCTTTAGTAGAGCAAATCAACCCCAGGACTTATTCTTTTGTAAGCCTAGTACTTATTCTATCGGTCTCTTTTGCCGAACCGCTAAGTTACGGGGACGTAAACACACCAGCATCAGTTGTCAAGCGATGTTGGGGAGATAAACACAGACACACAAACACAGACACATACATATATATATATATATATATATATATATATATATATATATATATATATATATATACATATATACGACGGGCTTCTTTCAGTTTCCGTCTACCAAATCCACTCACAGGGCTTTGGTTAGCCTGAGACTATAGTAGAAGACACTTGCCCAAGGTGCTACGCAGTGGGACTGAACCCGGAACTATGTGGTTGGTAAGCAAGCTACTTACCACACAGCGACTCTTACGCCTATATTGTTTATATTGCTGTCATTGTTGTTGTTGTTAAATAAGACCCCTAAAGCAAGGAAGTCCTTACCCTATAGCTTTAGCAGCTGCTGCCTGTTGGATGTGGATATGGGAAGGCGTCGTTACTGACAGACTCGACTTCATCGGATCTACAAAAGAAACGTTATTTTATCGTGGACAAACTTGGATTTTGCAACTACAACCTCAACGTTTAAAATAATGAACATCAATACCACCAGTTATCACTACCACCACCACCATCACTGCAGCAACTTAAAGCAACCACATCACTATGACTATTACCATTACCACCGCTACCACCAGAACATGCGTCCTTGCAGTTGCTCAACCTGCTAGAAATAACAGGCAAACTTCCCTCAAATTGCTTACCTCATCAGCAGGTAGTGATTTGAAGAAGGTTTGACTATTATTGATGGACTGATATTTCTTAATCACTTGATCTAGCAATCTTTTAATTAGTCTTCCACACACCATGACCACCACCACCACCACATCAAATCTGACATTTTTACCACGTCAATATAGGAAACCTTCTCCAAACTTATGTTATTTCTCACTCTTTACCACTAGGTGGCTCTCCTCAAACACTGTGTAACACGATTTTCGTCCTAGGATAGCAACAGTTATTTCCTATTTGCTGACCCCTAGAAAGTATAACCAATGGCTAATATTCCCTTCAAACTTTACACTTGTTACATTTATTCAAACCCCAAAGAATCCCTCTCAACACATGGCTATGGTGCTCCCCTGCTACTCCTGCTTATGATGAGAGATGCACATACTGTCAGCCACTAAAGGACATACTCAAGTGGTTAAGGTCAAGCAACTAACAAGCAAATCTGTGGTATTGAACAGAATATTTGTTATAACAATATTTCTGCTTCAGCAACTCAGTGCTGAATGTGTCTGAAATGTAATAGAAAATAGGTCAGTTTCAAAACATTCATGTCCAGGTCACAAAAGTAAAGTTTGAAGGGAAAATAGGTCAAATTCAAAACATTGATGCCTAGGTCACAAAAGTAAAGTTTAAAGGGAAAATAGGTCAAGTCACAAAAGTAAAGTTTAAAGGGAAAATAGGTCAAGTCACAAAAGTAAAGTCTAAAGGGAAAATAGGTCAAGTCACAAAAGTAAAGTTTAAAGGGAAAATAGGTCAAGTCACAAAAGTAAAGTTTAAAGGGAAAATAAGTCAGATTCAAAATGTTCATGTCCAGGTCACAAAAGTAAAGTTTGAAGGGAAAATAAGTCAGGTCACAAAATAGGTCCAGGTCACAAAAGTAAAGTTTAAAGGGAAAGTAGGTCAGATTCAAAACGTTCATGTTCAGGTAAAGTTTGAAGGGAAAATAGGTCAGATTCAAAACATTGATGTCTAGGTCACAAAAGTAAGGTTTGAAGGGAAAATAGGTCAGATTCAAAACATTCATGTCCAAATCTAAGTAAAGTTTGAAAAGAAAATAAGTCAGATTCAAAACATTCATATCCAGGTCACAAAAGTAAAGTTTGAAGGGAAAATAGGTCAGGTCACAAAAGTAAAGTTTAAAAGGAAAATAGGTTAGATTCAAAACATTCATGTCCAAGTCACAAAAGTAAAGTTTGAAGGGAAAATAGGTCAGGTCACGAAAGTAAAGTTTGGAGGGAAAATAAGTCAAATTCAAAACATTCGTATCCTGGTCACAAAAGTAAAGTTTAAAGGGAAAATAGGTCAGGTTGCAAAATAGGTCCAGGTCACAAAAGTAAAGTTTGAAGGGAAAATAGGTCAGATTCAAAACATTGATGTCTAGGTCACAAAAGTAAAATTTGAAAGGAAAATAAGCCATTTGAAACCATTGATGACCAGATCACAAAAGTAAAGTTTGAAGGGAACAGACAGACAAGCAAATAGGAAATGACATTTACTAACCAAAGAGAAAACAAATTTTAATATCATTACACAATGTTATCTTTCTCCTCATCACTCTTTCATGCTCCTTCTCTCGCTTCTTTTTTTCCCTATCAATCCTTTACTTAGAATTGGCTCAATTCAATTCAGTTATCAAGTGCTTTCATGGCTTCATAGAAAGCCAAGTTCATGGGGGAAAATATAGTGGGTTGGGCCTCCTCACCAATGAGTCAACTAGTTTTGTCCTACTTTTGTCTTTCCAGTGTGACTCTTATTAAAATTAAATAGCTAATTCTCAATGATCTGGTCTACAATGCCATCAGTAACTCATATAATGTGGTGAGGTTCCTAACTGTAAACTGTAGGATGTACTTTCATAATTTTCAAAAGCTTTGTTAATTTTAAACACTGAGAACAAATGTTATCATGGGATTGAGAAATGTAACAGGAAAATACTCCAGTGCTTCCTTCCTTTGATTTTTTTACGAGGAGATGTCATGGATAGGGAGCCAACAAAGCAATAATTCCAAAATATATTAGGGACAATAATGAAAATAGATATTTCATTCTAAAGTAACAAAAACAAAACAAAATATTAACCCTTTAGCGTTTAGATTTGTCTGTCAAATGTAATGCTTATTTATTTACATTGATTAGAATTAGTCATGCCTTACTTTACATATGCATATATATATATATATATATATATATATATATATATATATATATATTGATACGAAGGACAACAAAAGAAAGAAAGAGACTTCGATATTATGTAAATAGAGGAATTTATCTGTAAAAATATGTGACACTTATTTGGTAGCCATGATAAAACTCCGAGTTTCGGATGCCAGGGTGGGAGCCCACGCCAACATCTCTTCATTTATCCGGCCATTGAAAATTCCTGTGAAAAAATCTGTTGAATAAGTGTCACATATTTTTACAGATATATATATATATATATATATATATATATATATATATATATATATATATATATATATATATATATATATATATATATATGTATATATATATATATATATATATATATATATATATATATATATATATATATATATATATATATATATGTACATATACGTAGGAGTGGGTTGGAGGCTCAACCTTCCAAGTTCTTTTACAGGGCTTAGAAAAACTGGAGGATCACTGCAAAAATTGTGTGAATCTGAGAGGGGAATATTTTGGATAAAATCATAATTAACTGATCCTCCTGCATTTTCTTTTGCTCAAAGCCAGGAACTTTTCAGCACCCTCTCGTATATGTATGTGTGTATATATATGTGTGTGTGTATGTATGTGTATATATATATATATATATATATATATATATATATATCTTTATGCTTATGTACAGATGTATATGTGTGTGTGTGTGTGTTTGTGCACATCATATGATGATTGTAAATGAACATCTTTGCCAGTCGAGCAAAACTGTTTGCGTCTGGTCTTCCATGAAAAACATGTCTGGTCATGGAGAAATATTACCTTATTTGGAAACAGATGAGGGTTGGCAACAGGAAGAGCATCTGGTTGTACAAAATCTGCTTCAAGGAATTCTGTCTGACCCATGCAAGCATGAAAAAGTGGATGTTAAAAGATGATGATGATGATGATTTGGAGTTCAAAACCTGCCAAAGTTTTTCTTTTCTTTTCTTTTTTTTTTTTTTTTGCGGTGGATTAGCAGAACAGATAAAGTGTCAGACAAAATGCACTGAATGATTTAATCCTAGTTCTCAACTGAAAGCATATTTAGGTCAACTTCAACTTTTCTTCTTCTGATATTGATAAAATAAAGTACCAAGTCAAATACAGGGGATCAATATAGTGGACCATACCTTCCACTAGGGTGTAGTCCACTAACAAACAAAACGAATAAAACTTGTATACATTCATTAGTAAACATAATTAGTAAACTGAACAATAGTTCTAATAATTAGTTAAGTAAATAGGCACAGGTATGGCTGTGTGGTTATGACGTTTGCTTCTCAACCACTTAGTTCTGGATTCAATTCCATAGAGTGGTACTTGGCGCAAATGTCTTCTACTATAGCGCCAACTCAGCCAAAGCCTCGTGAGTAGATTTGATAGTCAGAGACTGAAAGAAAGCTCATCATGTGTGTGTGTGTGTGCAAGTGTGTGTATACAAATGCATATCTCCCCTTTTTCTTAGCTCTCCTGTGTGAACTTTCTGTCCAGCAGTCGCCATGATAGATCGCTGACCACAACATTCAAATTTTTTTTCTCCTTGTTTTTCTCCTTATTCTTTCTGTTGAAGAGCATAGCTCGAAACGTTAAAGACTTTCTCTATTCCCGAGCGTTAAACTAATACATCCTTTTGTTGTTTACACCACCTGTCCTCGTCTGTTGTTGTTCTTTTCGAAACTTATATATATATATATATATATATGTATGTGTACATATATGAGGAGGTGCTGAAAAGTTCCTGACTTTTCAGCACCCATCCCGTTGAAAATGTTTGACTCTATGTCTGTATTAGAAACCAATATTTCAAAGTTGATAACAAGTGCAATTGAACTGATTATAATCACGCTCCACTACGCAAATCTGTCAGATCCTTCTGTGCTTGATCAACAGAAACTGAAGGCAAGTAAATATTACAAAATAATGGTAACATGCTCACAGTCAGCTTACCTATGACAGAATCTGGTATAGCCAGCCACCTAGTTTCTGGACCCAAAAGATTGATAAGACCTGTAAGAATCTGATCGGTAAGCTTGGAGCCTATTAATTCTTTAATATAATTTGTGACTGAAGAGAAAGAAGATTAGAAATAATTTTTTTTAACCAAATACAAAAATTTAAAGACAAAACTGACTGTTATATATAAGTGGTTCACACACATTTAAGGGCTGCTGCCCCCTTGACACCCAGGTCACATTCCTAGCACTACCATCCAAACTAACCATCACAAACATAGACCTCTTTCTGAAGCAAATTCAAGGCAACCGTATTTCACAAATAAAACTTAACCTAATGAACCCATCGTTTTGTTGTTTTTACATGAATCGCGACCCCATTATCACCCCACTTTTTACATGAATTGCTCCCCCATTATTACCCCACTTTTCTTCAACACCCCCTTGGAACTTTCCACCACCCCCAGAGGGAGCAATACTGCCCACTTTGAGAACCACTGTTATATGGAGTAAATACTAGCAATATATATATGGAGTAAATACTAGCAATATATATATGGAGTAAATACTAGCAATTTTTTAGTTCTTTTTGTTTCTTTTTCATATATTCTAGTAATGTCTTCTTTTTTAGTCATAGTGTATCTGGAACTAAATGAAGTAATTTTTCTTTCCTTATTAAGATGGTAAGGTGTAGGTTGTGATTTAAGGGAGATGTGGTTGCTATGTCTTTGCAGGCCAAGCAACCAGATATACGCTCTGTAGACATAACTGCAAAAAATAAGTCATATACTCCTCAAATCAAACCCTATCATCTTAAAATAAAGGCTACAATGGATAATGTAAGTTTTTCTATGTTTCCAGCACTTAGAAAAATGTTGGAATGGTCATGGCTGGAACAACTTTGATCATTGGTTTCTTCGATCACAGCTGACCTTAACAACATCAACAACTCTTGTATCAGGAAAGAACTTGATGGTATTATTTCTGAATTTCTGAACATATTTGTGGGGGATTACAGAGGGGGGGGGAGAACAATTAAGGGTTAATGAAAGAAAAAAATAAGAATGTTGGCCCTAACTTACCTTCATACTGTACCTCCAAGTGTAATGTCTTCAACAGGGTCAGCAAGGGTTCCACTAGCGAGGGAAGGGTAGTTTTTATAGCAGGCTGTAGAATGAGAATGAAACATAGCTGAAACATTCACTCATACTCAAATGATGAGTGTAAGGAGTATAGTAAAGTGACCTTTAGCACTGCATGAGTGGAGGAGCTCGAGTATGAGAGAAATCACTTACTGCAATTTACTGACCTACTCTTTGGCAGCAAACAGTGATTAAATAGTTGGTGACCACAGGCGTGGCTGTGTGGTAAGAAATTGGCTTCCCAACCACATGGTTCTGGGTTCAGTCGCACTGCATGGCACCTTGGGCAAGTGCCTTCTACTATAAGCCTTGGGCTATCCAAAGCCTCGTGAGTGAATTTGGTAGACAGAATGTGAAAGAAGCCCAATCATATATACATATATATACAAATATATATATACATACATGTATATATATATATATATATATATATATATATATATATATATATATATATATATATATATATATATATATATGTATGTATATGTATATATCTATGTGCGTGTGTCTTTGTGTCTGTGTCTGTCCCCCATCACTGTTTGACAACCGGTGTTGGCGTGTTTACATTCCCCATAACTTTACAGTTCAACATAAGAGACTGACAGAATAAGTACTAGGCGTAAAAAATAAGCCCTTCATATTACTCAATTTCATCTTACCTCACTTCTCCCCTATTCGTTCTATCTTACTCAAGTCTCACTGCACTCCAGTAGCATAGATACGGGTGGGAACCAAGGGGATGCAGCCTGGGTGATACCTTTATAGGGGATGCACTTTGGAGTTTGCTGTATAAGCCTGTATAGGGAGTGGTGGTAGTGGTGGTGGTGATGGTGGTGGTGGTGGTGGTTGGAAACAATTTCAGAGGGCATCCCAGGTAACACACATTCTAGATATGCTACTGCTCCATTCCATTGAGTAAACTGCTGCATCTCATCTTACACCACTCAGATAAGATCACTCAACTCCATAAGGCTCTAGCTCAGTTTTATCCTATTCACTCCATTCTACTCGACCTCTGCTCTACAACAAAACCAGTAAAAACAACAACAACAACAACAACAGTCAAGCAAACACACACCTGTACCAGCCTCAGGGAGTTGACAGCAATTTGTTGAGCCTTAGGAGAGGTACAAGGTAGTAGAGCAATGAGCGTCTTGTAGAGTTGAAGCTGATATTTAGGGTTTGCTTGGAATAATGACAACAACAATTGCTGACAGCTTTCTTGGGTTTCTGAGTTTTGCGACTTTGCCAGGCATTCAGCAATTGCAGCAAGTCCTGAATCAAAGATAAAATACAATGAGAGAATGAATGAAAAGATTTCAGTCTGACTAGAGGATGTATGTGTGTGCACGCACGCAAGCATGTGTATGTGCGAGTGTGTGCATCTGTGTGTTCATTCGTGCATTTTATGTTTGTTTGTCAATGCTGGCACAAGTTCAATGAAGACTTACTGAAGCAGTATTTTGATGACAGAAAGCGAAATCGTGATGGCACCTGTGCCCAGCGTTGCCTTCCTGGCACGTGAAAAGACATTCGAGCGAGATCGTTGCCAGTGCCGCTGGACTGGCTCCTGTGCAGGTGGCACGTAAAATACACCATGTTGAGCGTGGCCGTTGCCAGTACCGCCTGACTGGCCTCCGTACCGGTGGCATGTAAAAGCCCCCACTATACTCTCTGAGTGGTTGGCGTTAGGAAGGGCATCCAGCTGTAGAAACTCTGCCAAATCAGATTGGAGCCTGGTGTAGCCATCTGGTTCACCAGTCCTCAGTCAAATCGTCCAACCCATGCTAGCATGGAAAGTGGACGTTAAACGATGATGATGATGATGATGATGAATGCTCCTCCTGTCATCATCCCTTACCTGTTTAATTCTTTTTTATTTCACTAGTTTCCACAAGTGCAGAGCCATGGGACATATCATCTACATTATAAATATAACATTGCTGTCTGGCTTGGATGCCATCATACAAGGCCATGTGGAATGTAAACATTTATGTGATCACACAGACACACACCCACACATTCGCTGATCTCGAAAAAGGAGAAATAAGCTATATCAAATCTCTGAGTGAGATGTAAACAGTAGCAATATGGAATCGCAACGTATAATTGCTAACCAAGTGTGGCGTCCTATACGGGACAGTGTTACTAGCGTTTATAGCCTCAGGAAGATATCTCTTCCAGCTAATACTAATCGGACACAGAATGTGTGTTGTTAGCCAGCTGGAAGAGATGTCTTCCTGGGGCTATAAATGCCAGTAACACTGTCCTGTATAGGACACAACACTTGGTTGGCAATTATATGTTACGATATATATATATAATGACATGTGATCAGTTTGAAAAATTGCTAAGACACTAGGATATTTTCCTACTATTAACATGAAACCAATGGTAGCCTTAATTCACAAATGAATAAATCGTATCCATCAATGCAATGTTGAGTGCTCGTATTCATCATTCGACATTTGCGTGTGTATGTATATATATATATATATATATATATATAACTTTTTAAGTGATAAACTATAGATTTTCTATAGAATTCAGAGCCAACATTCTAAGTTTTGATGCTTTGTGTACAAATACATTTATGTAAATAATGCAATTGAAGATAATAAAAACAGGTAATGGGTGTATATACATATTTCAAGAGTTATTGCTCTTTGATCAGCACCAAATCCAACCCATGAATTATCTACAAATGTATTGCCTAAATATCCACAAAGTTTAGCGGTGTAATGCTATTAGATAGACAAATTTACATACCAAATATATTCCTGGCAACTGGAACATGAATATTACTTACTAGCAAGGGCACAATATTTCAATTGCAACCAAAATATTCTACCAAGTCAGTATTGTGTCTTACTTTTTGTTTGTGTGTGTGAGTATTTATATACAGTGGTGCCATTTAATTTAAGAACACTAGTATACTAATGTTAAAACGGCATTTTTTATACATTCAAGTTGTAAATTGTGAACTAAGATGTATATCAAAATGAGGAAAATTTCACAGGCTTTAATATGGGTATACAATTTCATAGTCTAACATCAACATATTAATTTCAAATTAAAAATAAACTTTATTTTGTGTAATTTAGGAACGATTTGCAAAATTTCATGATGATGATGATGATGATGATGATGATGATGATGAGGAGGAGGAGGAGGAGGAGGAGGAGGAGGAAGAGGGGGAGGAGGGGGAAGTGATGATAGTGATGATGATGATGATGACAATGATGATCATGAAGAAGACAGTGATGATAATGATGTTGATGATGATGATGATGATGATGATGATGATGATGATGATGATGATGATGATGATGACAATGATGATGATGGCATGGTGATAGTGGTGGTGGTGGTGGCGGTGTTGGTCATTGTTGTTGTCATTGTACTTGGTGGTTGCAGTTATTGATGACGCCAATCACTTAAGAACATTCCATCGTTTGAAAGTTGTTCTAAAAACTACAGCAATCCAAGAAGGTGTGCTAGGAAGGATCTGCTGTTGGACAATCAGGAAATGGTAAACATCACCATCATCATCACCAGCATCATCATCACACCACAACAATCACTACCAATGTTCACTACCATCACCACCAATACCACCACTACCATCACTTCCGATATTCTTATTACATCATCACTGCCACCACCACCACCACCACCATAATCATTATCACCATCGCCACAACATTCACATTACATCACCACCACCACCACCACCATCACTACTCTCTTTATCCTCACTATCACTATGACTACTATTGACTACCACTCCCGTTACTGTTACAACCATGGTCTTGCAGTTCAGAAGTTATCTTCCTAACCATATGTTCAGTTATCCTGCATGGCACCTTGAGCATGATAGATAGATAGGTAGATATATATATATATATATATATATAGAGAGAGAGAGAGAGAGAGAGATAGATAGGAAGGTATATATATATATATATATATATATATATATATATATATATAAACATGATGGGATTCTTTCAGTCTCCTTCTACGAAATTCAATCACAGAGCTTTTGTTGGCCAGGAGCTATACTAGAAGAAACTTGCCCAAGATGATGCACAGTGGAGCTGAACCGGAAACCATGAGGTTTGGAAGCAAATTTCTTAGCCACACAGCCATATATATATTTGGACTATGAACTCACCGTAACTTTCACAAATTAATTCTTTGTATTTGCGACCAGCATTGGAGATACTCTGTAAGCAGATCATAGCCTTGGTTTTGTGATTATTTGACAGTTGGAATAAACGAAGGACTGCAATCAAAGTGAAAATTCCACCAATTTCAATGAATTCAGTCATATACTGATGCCTGCAACAATAATCACAGTAATAATGATAATCCTTAATATGGCCACAAGGCCTGAAATGTGAAACAAACAGGTTAACGGGGTAAATTGATCCTGGAAGAATGGTAGTTGGTACTTGAACTCAGAACATAAGATGTGATACCACAAAGCATTTTGATCTCAGCTGAAATCATCATCATCATCAACAACATCATCATCACCATCAAGTGAGTCTCTACATGGTCACCCAACTCAAAAAATACATCTGCATTGGAAAAGAGGTAACCGTTGCACCAATGTCTGAATCAACTCGTGACATTATGTGTATATATAAACATACATAAAGACACAAACATACAACAGCACACACATAAATGCATTCACTCAACTTCACATACAAATGCACACTCACACACACACACATTCACACATACATATGCACAAACATGCTTTACTGATTCCGCCAATCCCTGCCATAACACACAATAATGATAAGTTCTAATTTATGCATAAAGCCAGCAATTAAGCAGGAAGGGGCTTGATCTCAGAACGGATTGGCATAGAGAGGAAGGAGATAACTGAAGACACTACTTCTCTCCCTTCTTTCTTTCAAGAATGTTCTTATACTTGCATACACACAAACATGATAGTAAATAACAAACATGCTTCTTACCCACAGGAGGCTGATAAAAATATATTGATACTGTCCAGCTGTTCTGAGAGTGCTGTCCCAAACATGTATCTGAGGTGAACTAAGGAAATTCAATGTCATACATATGATGGATATAAATGATATATGAGCATAAGCAACAAGACATATCTGAGTATATTGTGTGAGTGGATATGTGTGTGTGTGTGCGCGCGCGCGCATGCATGTGTTTTGTTTACTTGTTTCAGTCACTGGACTGTAGCCGTACTGGGGCACTGCCTTGAAGGATTTTGATTGAATGAAACAACTCCAGTACGTACGTACGTACGTACGTACGTACGTACGTACGCATGCATGTATGTGTGTGTGTGTGTATGCATGCACACACACACACACATACATACATATTTAGAAAAAGAGAACTTAAGATAACGGAATATGTGCTTTCCATTGACGAAAATCAACAGTGAACAGATATTCACGATCGAGTCCGCCAGAATGAATTAAGAATGAATAGTTACGTTAATATTTAGATTCAAGAAGGCGGTGCGCTGGCAGAAACATTAGCACGCTGGGCGAAATGCTTATTTCGTCTGCCGCTACCTTCTGAGTTCAAACCTCGACCGCCGAGGTCGACTTTGCCTTTCATCCTTTAGCAGTCGATTAAATAAGTACTAGTTACGCACTGGGGTTGATGTAATCGACTTAATCTCTTTGTCTGGCCTTTTTTGTCCCCTCTATGGGTATTAAAGAAATAAATATTTAGATTCAGGAAGGTGGCGAGGTGGCAGAAACGTTAGCACGCCGGGCGAAATTCTTAGCGGTATTTCGTCTGTCTTTACGTTCTGAGTTCAAATTCCGCCGACATCGACTTCGTCTTTCATGTTTTCAGGGTTGATAAATTAAGTACCAGTTGCGTACTGGTCTATCTAATCGACTGCCCCCCCCCCTCCTCCCAAATTTCGGGCCTTGTGCCTAGAATAGAAAAGAATGTTTAGATTCAGGCTATTCTCCTTGAATCCATGAAGCAAGGGAAATAACTTCTAACAAGTTAATCCTCTTCTAATAGAAGTTATTCCCCTTGATAAAGTCTTTGTTTTCTATATGAGTACTATTACGTAAATGATCAGAGCAGATCTTTATCATATGACCTTACCTTATTTTTTTTCTTCCCCCAATGAGATGACAGTAAGTACACGAGGACTTTTAACCTTTAAGAGTACAGTCTTCACGCATCGGTGGAAACCATTCACCAAATGCATTGAGTTTTGTTAAACAAAAGTTCAACGTATTTACTAAACTAAGAACCGCAAGCTTTACTTATAAGCTTCCATCAAATGGTATTTCTTAGGTAAAATACGAGTTATTGGACAACCTGTTCATGGATCATTAGGAGAAATCTCTTGATGGCTTTTTACTATGTTTGTAGAAACACTCTGGTTTGCCTCAATTTCCTCTAGCTGAAGCGCCAGCTCACCTTCTAAAATTCAACTTCAGGGCGGAGTCTGACCAAAATCGGGCGTGATTGCGTGCGTGTATGCGTGCGTGTGTGTGTATGTATGTATGTATGTCATTATTCATTCCCTTTCGAAATTATCCCTAATTGTGGTATAGAGTTTTTGGCTGCTCTTTCTAGCTGGTTAGATGTCCTATTATAGGCATCTCTGTATTTTAAATGAATAAAATACATAGTCTATTTACTAATTCTTTCCTTTCGCTAGACCACTGGTAGTAGATAAAATTTCTTAAATTTTTTTTGCTATCCTATGATTTATTAATAATGATAAAATATATATATGTGTGTGAGTGTGTGTGTGTGCGCACGTCATTACTTTGCCTTTCTCTCTCCTTTTGTTCTTTTTTCCAGCACGCCCAATTGCAAATCCTTCCTCCTCCACCTTACCTCTCCTGTCAAACCTTTTTATCCCAACCAGTCGCCATGCTTGATCGCTAAATCCACAAGTTTTTGGGGTTTTTTTAAATTCTCTCTCTGTATATTTTCTCTTATTCCTTTCTGTTGAAGAGCATAGGCTCGAAACGTAAAAGAATTCCTCACTTTCCCTAGCATCAAACTAATACACTTGTTTGTTGATGTGTGCCTGCATATGTTTGGGTGTATATCTGTGTGTGTGTACGTGTGTTAGTGTGTGTGCGTGCGTGCGTGCGTATACGTACCATATACACAATACACACTCGATTGTGTACACACATCATACACAGTTTATTCGGGATAAAATGTTTGGAATGTTTTACAAAGGTTTACTGGACATACCTGCACGAGTGTGTCCCCACATCGTCTCGATTTTGTTTCCTCATCACTTTCCAAAACATGGATAGTTTTTAATGAAATTTTCTACAGATACCCTTCACATGGCGTAGATTCGGACTATGTCGGAATTTGTTGTGATTTTTTTTTCGGAAGTTGGGAGAGAAGTTTTGGATAATTCACACGAATCGATTTTCAAAAACTATGAGAGGCGTGCGTGCGTACGTGCGTGCGTGTGTCTGCTTGATATATGTACACGCGATTATGTACATATAGTATACAGATTTTACTCTGGGGAAATTCAAACGAAGGATTTGGGGAATGTTTATAGGCGTAGGAGTGGCTGTGTGGTAAGTAGATTGCTTACGAACCACATGGTTCCAGGTCCAGTCCCACTGCGTGGCACCTTGGGCAAGTGTCTTCTACTATAGCCTCGGGCCGTCCAAAGCCTTGTGAGTGGATTTGGTAGACGGAAACTGAAAGAAGCTCGTCGTATATATATATATATATATATATATATATATATATATATATATATATATATATATATATATATATATATATATATATATATGTGTGTGTGTGTGTGTGTGTGTGTGTGTGTGTGTGTGCATGTGTATGTTTGTGTGTCTGTGTTTGTCCCCCCAACATCGCTTGACAACCGATGCTGGTGTGTTTACATCCCTGTAACATAGCGGTTCGGCAAAAGAGACCGATAGAATAAGTACTAGGCTTACAAAGAATAAGTCCTGGGGTCGATTTGCTCGACTAAAAGCGGTGCTGCAGCATGGCCACGGTCAAATGACTGAAACAAGTAAAAGAGTAAGCAATCTTCCGAAAGATTGCCGTTTTACAAATATTTACTGTGACATTAGTCCATTGGATTTGGAAAATGTGGGTTTGCGTTTGCTTTGCCCTTTCTACGATGTCAAGGCGTGTGTGTCTGTGTGCTTAACGTATGAGTATAGGTATGTGCATTGCGCGCGTATGTTTGAACTGGTGCTGTGCATGTGTGAGACATATCGTTGGAAAAAGCTATCAATCATTAAAGGATACGAAAGACGGAGCCATGCACTGATACGAGCCAACATCAAACTGGCCCCTTCAGCGAACTGCATTTCCAGTTCAGGTCCAGTTTTGTTTTTGTTTTGCTGGATAAAACAATTAAGGATTTTCTTTCGTGTGGCTTCATCTCCCTTATCCCACTCTTTGAACAAATCAAACACTCTGTTGATCTGGGCTTCTTGATTAGCTGGTCTCATAGCGTGTGACTGTGTCTGTTTGTTAGTAGTCTTCCATGTTAGCTTTTGCTCGAGAGAGTTGCACTGCTACAGTTACTTTGAACAGTTGCTAGGCAACTGTTGTCAATATACAAATATTCGTGCGACCGATTAGGGCTAGCTTGAAACGTCTCTATTTGTTTCCTGATTTCCCCTGACTTAAACACAGTGAGTTGATGTAATAACCAGATAATTAATGCGTCGCCACTCTTCAATATGCAGAATATGAATTTTAGTATCAAAGTTATTACGATCATACCTTGGTAATCCTAACCCTATTTGTCTTTCATACATAAGTAAAACAAGGAAGAATTTCAGTTTACATAAAACTCTCTCTCTCTCTCACACACACACACACATGTAAGTGAGTTCTGATTCTTCGAATCCCCATTACTGTTATATAGATACGTAAGGCGGCGAGCTGGCAGAATCGTTAGTGCACCGGACAAAATGCTTAGAGGCATTTCGTCCGTCTCTACATTCTGCATTCAAATTCCGCCGGAGTTGACTTTGCCTTTCCGGGTCGATGAATTAAGTACTGGGGTCGATGTAATCGACTTACCCACTTCCCCGAAAGTGCTGGCCTTGTGCCAAAATTTGAAACCGTTTTATAAATACGTGTTTGTATTTTTTTGCCTTTTTATGTAGAAGAATAAGAATTATAGACTGTTCTTTGAGGGGAAAATTAATAAAACATTAAATGGTTAAAATTACAATGTATAAAAACATTTTTAAAAAAGCGACTTAAGCTCTAGAGCTTTCCAAAGTGGGTAGTAGTGCCCCACTGGGGGCGGTGAAAAGATCCAGTGGGGCTTTGAAGAAAAATGTGTTAATGTTGACATTATTACCCGGAAACGAAATCGAAAAACAAAAATAGTCCAACGGGTGTTAAAAAAAAAAAAAAGGTATAGAAAACGAATCTGAAAAAAATTTGCGGAGACCAATGGGGATGGAGAGAGGCCTTCGGAAAATTCACAAGATCCGATGTTTTTTTCCCTCATAACTTTTAGGAAAATGGGCCCCCCCCCCTTTTTTTTTTTTTTTGAAATCTTATATAAATATCTTTCGAACGGTACAGATTACGATTATAAAGAAATTTATGAGGAAATTTTTTTTTTTTTTTCATTTATAACAAAAACCCATTTTCCTAAAAGTCATGAGGGAAAAACATCGAATCTTGTGAATTTTCCGAAGGCCTCTCCCTCGCTCACCCCCACCCCTATTGGTCTCTGCACCTTTTTGTTTTCAGATTCGTTTTCTACACCATTTTTTTTTACACCCATTTCACTTTTTTTTTTTTCGTTTCAAGCTAATAATGTCAACATTAACCAAAAAATGGGGTGATAATGGGTGACCAAAACGGGGCAATGGATGTAAAAATAAATAAATAAATAAATAAAGGGTTAATTAGGTTAAGTTTTATTTGTGAAATACTGTTGTTTTGAAGTTACTGCAGAAAATGGTCTATGTCTGTGATGGTGGTGGTTGTGGGGCATTAGAAATGAGGCCTCAGAACTGAAAAAGTTTGGGAACCACTACTCTAGAATTATAATTGCTATAATTTTACTGTTGTACCGGTCTCACTTCACAGATGTGGTTTACAGAGGAAACAAGTGATTTCTCATGGTTTTCATGATCAGATTCATTCAAAACCTATCAAAAAAACCAATATGAATTGAATAAACAAGTTTTATATCGAAGTAAAGATTTTAGAAACATAAAACCAAACTGAATAATATTTACAAAATCTCATTTTTGAAATTGAAATATAATCAAAAAAATAAAAAAAGATAACGGTTCAGATCACTCTGCTTTCTTTGTAATCTTTCCTGTCGTGAAAATGTCACAAAATTAAACTGCAGTCAAAGGGCAGCATTCCTGGTCAAGAAGCAATTCAGAATACAAAAGCAGATTTTGGCATTGAAAAGATTCTCAACACTAAAACTATTTATGAACTTTGTGGGTTGGGAAAATGTATTGTGTGGCTGTGTGGTAAGAAGTTTGCTTCCCAACTACATGGTTCTGAGTTCAGTCCCACTGTGTGGCACTTTGAAGGCGTGTCTTTCTACTACAGCCTCGGGCTGACCAAAGCCTTATGAGTGGACATGGTTGCTGAAAACTGATAAAAGCCTGTCATATGTATGTAAGCATGTATGTACATATGTGTGTGTATGTTAGTGTGTGTGTGCATATCTGTTTCTGTCTTTGTCCTCCACCACCTCTTGACAACCAATGTTGGTGTGTTTACATCAATAGAGACCAATAGAATAAATACCAGGCTTTAAAAAATAGAAGTTGAAAATGCACTGAGAATAGTTAAAATAATTTTTATTAATATATTTAGAGCTTTAACCAGTTTCACAATTTACACTGATTTTCAAAAAGTTCAAATAGAAAGATGTGGCTTATGTTACATCTGCCTTGCTTCTGACTAGTGTTTGAAGCTTGCTCTATTTTTATAGGGAATTCATAGCTCAAATTAATATATGCTTTCAATAGGATTTGATCGGTAGAGGATAGTCACATGAACGGTCTTAGAAATTTTTGTGGGTTCCCTGCTACATCCGTGTGTTAGTATCAAATGACAATGTTTGGCCTTGTAAATTAAGGCTGACACGGTTGGCTGAACATGTCCAAACAATCAATGCTCTGAATGCTTTCTGCCAAGTGTTTGAAGAGAACGAATACATGATTAAGTTTGCAACCTTTTGTATATTTCCTGTATTAGTGTCATGTGACAGAATATTTTGTGCCTAAAAAGAAGGTTGACACAGTTGAGTGAACATGTTTACTTATTATCAAGGCACTCCAACTTTAATCTGTCTGGAAGGAGAGTGGCTAAAGTTTAAGTTGTTAGCTGTGTAGCTTCCTCATGGTAAGTGGCAGAATGAATTTTGCGTGTGAATAGTTATTTGTGTATGTACCGTTAAAGTTTGTTAAGTCTTGGTTTGTATGAAAGTATTTCATTGTTCATTTGCACTTCATCTGTGATATTCACTGAACATAGTTAGAGTAGAGTGGGAAGACCTGGAATATGTGTCCACTCAGTGGAATCTGTCTAGTATTGGGGTCTCGTAATTGTTGCTGGTGAATAGTCAGTCTGTTTCTTGGAGTAAGCTTTGTTTGACCTATGTAATCTTCATTACATCCTTGACATTTGATAGCGTATATTAAATTTCTTGAAGAACATGTAAAGTGATTTTTAACAGTAAAAGTCTGTCTTGATTTGAATTTGTATGCTGTGTCTTCAATAAGGTTAATGCAAGTCCTGCAGCTGGGGTGGCCACACTTTCTCATTGTTGGTGTAGGAATTGTGGAAGGTAATTTAGCACTTGGGAGGAATTTTTTGAAGGACTTTGATTGTCTTTTATTTTTGATTATTTTGTGTATTTCGAATGCTTGTTTCATTCTTGGGTCTTGTTGTAGTGGGATGTTCTGGTGGATAATATTGTAAACCTCTGTGTTTCTTGGGTCGTGTGTTGTAATAAAGGGTAGAGTATTGGATGTATTTGAAACTCTTTTCAATTCTGTCTGGAATTTCATGGGGGAATTTCTCAAGCCAGAAATTTATTGCCTCTAGGCCATATTGGTGTTGGATTGTGGTATAGAGGTTTACCACATCAAAAGATACATTAGTAATATCATTGTTTATGAATTTTTGTATATTAGCAACAGGTTTACATATTTAAAAAAAACCATGAACCTTAATACCATCTGAATGTTACAACTGCAGCAGGAGGTATTAAAAAATTAATTGCATGCAAAAATTTCCTCCTATGGCTCATATTCTCCATTCATTCACTATCCTTTGCCAATATCCCATTTTATTCTCATTTCAACAAATTAAAAGATTGCTCTACTTTCTATATTATTCCTTTCATACAAGAACAATGCAGACTACAACCATAAACAAGAGAAGTTATTATTTCTGTACACATCGTCATTACAACCATCTGCCACCATACAATAAATATACTTCTTTCCTTTATCATTTATTTTCACTTTTCTGTTGCAAAAATTACCATTTCTTTTAAAGCTCCATAAAAATTAACTATTAACAACTTATAAACACAAATTATAAGACACATTATTCAACAATATATTATGAAAAACTGAAAGAATTACAGAATCATGAACCACAAATTTCATATTTTTGGAATGTCTTTGATAAGTGTCATAATAACCATGACCACTCCATTTTTTTTTTTTTTAGATCATACCAAGAGTCACATTTTTCCACAACTTAAATTCTTCATGCAGAATACGTGCTCTTTCAAAGGTGTCAACCCCCACCTTAACCAGCTTCCTCCATCTGTGGTGATGACAGGCATTGCTCTCCCAGTCAGTCTCCTGCATATCACAGACTTTTAATGAGGACTTGACACAGTTCTTAAATTGCAGTGAGCTGCGCTAAACTGACCAGATATAGAAAGACAGGCAAATTTTGGTTCACCTTTTCTAGAAACTCCCCCAGCCTCTGGGTGAGCAATGCCCTCTCCAAATGGAGCTGCTCAAACACCCATGCAGCAACCAAATCCTATCGCTGTCTTGGGCCACAAGGAGATGACTTTATATCTAGCATGGGCTGCTTACGTGCACAAACCAAAGATCCCCAAAATGTCCAACGCCATTCCCTGCACATCTGGTTTTATATCAGAGTGACCTTCTCCAAGATACATGCTTCAACAGAAGCTGAGGAGTGCCTCATTCCCAGTGGTCTTCTAGCATGCTGGACACTATCCTAGAATTTCTGTGTACCTGTGCTATTGCTAGATAGCTGTTGAGCTTGCACTAGGTTCATCCAACCTTTCAACAGGTCTTGTTTTTAAATCCTGCTGAGTTTCTAGCAACTCTCCTCAACAGGTTGCACTGGATTCCATGTTACCAGTAGTAATTATGCTTTTCTCTGATTCTCGACATTCTCAGAATCCAGCCAGCCAGTAGTCTGCACTTTGTCATCATCCTGGTAATGTGCACTTGGAAAGAGGTATCATGTCAATGCCCAGGTCCTTCACTGATTTAGGCTCTGGGATTGTAATCCCCTGTGGACCAGTGTACCTTGTAAGTTTTGTATTCAGTTTTGAATGCTGGTAGTACAGGGCTTAGAAATTTTCAGCATTAAACTGCATATTATTATCTTCAGCCCATCTGTAAACTGAGTCCAACTCCTGCTGCAGATGTGCATATATACATATATGTATATATATATACATATGGTAGTTGTCTACTCCTTATACAGAGTTTGATCACCTCCTGTACCTACACCTTAGTACCATCATGGCGTCTGATGTGGTTTTTTAAACCAGACAATGTTCTGAAAAGACACCTACATAGATTGCACCTCTGATTTGGACCACTAGTACCTACAGATTAAGTTCTGCTGTTTGTGGATCTCAGCATGTCTTTTGAGGCCTCCGTTGGATTTGCAAACCTTCTGGCATACACTGCATTCAGAGGTGTGCACAGACATATAGTCAGAATAGTTGGTGGAGGTTTGTTTTCCATGGGTTCCCAAATGAGATTTGAGGCCAGCCAAAGACAGGCATTGTCTGTCACAGACTGTGCACTCAAATAGGTCATTGTCATTCACCTTCTCAATTGTTACATTCTTCCTTAGATCTCTTTTGAGTCTTGCGTTATCCTGGCCTCTTCAAATGCTTTTACTCCACTCCACACCTTTGTTCACTATCCAACTCAATCCAAAGCAAGGATGTCTATATCTTCTGGAACCATTCCAAGTGACTTCATAGTAGTCATTATGCTGCCCTTAAACCTTTTTTTAGGATTACACCGATTAGTATTTCTTCTCTGCAAGCTCACCATAAAACATGTGTCAACCCCCTCCTTAACCTGCTTCCTCCATCTGTGGCAATGACAGGCATTGCTCTCCCAGTCAGTCTCCTGCATATCACAGGCCTTTAATGAGGATTTGACACAGTTCTTAAATTGCAGTGAGCTGCTCTAAACTGACCAGGTATAGAAAGACAGGCAATTTTTGGTTCACCTTCTTTAGAAAGCTCACCATAAACGGCATGGGTTCATCTCTGCAAGCTCACCATAGACAGCATGGGTTCATCTGTCATTCGAACAATATGGCCACACCATCTCAATTGATTCCTCAAAATTATAGCTTTAATTGAGGTGATGCTTGCAGATGCATGAACATCTGTATTTGGAGTAAAAGAACTCCATTTAATTTTTGAAATGCAATGAAGGCATTTTTGGTGGAATTGTTCTAACAGTTTAAAATGCTTTTCATAACAAGTCCAAGTTTCACAGGAATACAACAGGGATGGTAAGACAAATGATTTGTACATATATATATATATATATTATATATATATATATATATATATATATATATATATATATATATATATATATATATATATATATATATATATATATATATATATATATATATATATATATATATATATATATATATATATATATATATATACATACACACATATATATACATGCTTACGGCTATATCATGTTGAAAGCATTGGTTCTCATACGATCACTGAAGTTAAGCAACATCGAGCCTAGTTAGTACTTAGATGGGTGACTGCTTGGGAAACCTAGGTGCTGTAAGCATTCCATTTCTTCTACGTGCAAGAGTGGCTGTGTGGTAAGTAGCTTGCTTACCAACCACGTGGTTCTGGGTTCAGTCCCACTGTGTGGCACCTTGAGCAAGTGTCTTCTACTATAGCCTTGGGCTGACCAAAGCCTTGTGAGTGGATTTGGTAGACAGAAACTGAAAGAAGCCCGTCGTATATATGTATATATGTATATGCATATATATGTATGTATGTGTATATGTTTGTGCATCTGTGTTTGTCCCTCCATCATCGCTTGACAACTGATGCTGGTGTGTTTACATTCCTGTAACTTAGTGGTTTGGCAAAAGAGACTGATAGAATAAGTACTAGACTTACAGAGAACAAGTCCTGGGGTCCATTTGCTTGACTAAAGGCAGTGCTCCAGCATGGCCGCAGTCAAATGACCGAAACAAGTAAAAGAGTATATATATATATATATATATATATATATATATATATATATATATATATTTATATATACAAACATATATATATATATATATATATATATATATATATATATATATATATATATATATATATATATATACATATATAAATATATACACACACAGACACATATATGTGTATAAATAATAAATTCATAATTATATTAGATGGTACACGAAGCACCAGCCTGCTAGAAAGTGATTCATGTAGTCTCTAATATAATCATAAATTTATTGTATAGTTGTTTAATGCTAATATCACCATCAGCCACTAATGTCCTTGTTGTTATTATTATCAATTAGAGCAGCGTTCGAGCGTGATCGTTGCCAGAGCAGCTGTCTGACTTCTGTGCTGGTGGCACGTAAATAGCACCATTTGAGCATGATCGTTACCAGCGTCGCCTTCCTGGCACTTGTGCCGGTGGCACGTGAAAAGACATTCGAGCGAGATCATTGTCAATGCCGCTGGACTGGCTCCTGTGCAAGTGGCACGTAAAATACACCATTTTGAGTGTGGCAGTTGCCAGTACCGCCTGACTGGCCTTCGTGCCGGTGGCACGTAAAATCACCCACTACACTCTCTGAGTGGTTGGCGTGAGGAAGGGCATCCAGCTGTAGAGACTCTACCAAATCAGATTGGAGCCTGGTGTAGCCACCTGGTTCACCAGTCCTCAGTCAAATCATCCAACCCATGCTAGCATGGAAAGCGGATGTTAAATGATGATGATGATAATGATGATTTAGATTTGTCACTAATAATAATATCTTAACTAGTATTCATTTGAACTCATTTATACACACACACACATACACATATATTTATATATACTAGCTTTGAAGCTGCCCTTCAGTCGGCATTCAGGCTAACTTCAGCCCCACTATCAGGCTGCTTTGCAGCTCTCTACCTTTGTGTAATGTAATGCACAAACTTATTTCTGCAAATGTGCAAAGCACTCATGCTGATCACAATTTAATCAATAAGTGTAGGAGCGAGGTAAATGCAGTAAAAATAGTGGGAGTGGGGGGCAGTGAGACCCCATTTAAACGGCCCTTCAGAAATTGGACCACCTTACGATACTCCCTGGGAGTTCATGATATGAAATTTATTGTCATTACTCCAATTTGGTTACCAATGCGATGTATTTAGTTTAAAATGCAGTAAAAATGGGGGTGGGACAATTTAGCGGCCCTTAGAAAATAGGCCCCCTTAGGACATTCCCTGGAATCAAGGGAGTTGCAGATATGAGCTTCGTTTTCCTTGCACCAACGGGCTAAGAGGAGTTAACGAACATAAAAACTTAATGGACAGAGAAACATCACTCAAATTTATAATAGAATAGGTGCATGTGTGATTGTGTAGCTAAGAAGCTTGTTTCCCAAGCATATCGTCTTGGATTCAGTTTCATTGCACAGTACTTTGGGTAAGTGTTATCTACCATAGCCCTGGACTGACCAAAGACTTGTGAGTGGATTTGCTAGGCGGAAACTGAAAGAAGCCCTTCGTATACTTGCGTGTGTGTGTGTGTGTGTGCGTGTGTGCGTATCTTGAGCTTGCCTCACCACCACTTGAAAACCAGTGTTGGTTTCTTTACGCACCCCCCCCCCCCCACCTCCTACCAATTGAGTGGATCGGCAAAAGTGATCGATAGAATAAGTACTCGGTTTAAAAAAAAAAGAAAAACGTAGGTACTGGGGACGATTAGTTTGACTAAAAACCTTCCAAGGTAGTGTCCCACCATGGCCGCAGTCTAATGACTAAAACAAATAATCGATAATATATATATATATACTCAATGCCATGGTAACACAGATACTCAAAAGAAGTTGAGAGAAGATCTGTTATTGGTTGAACAAGAGATAGTTCGGTCGAATAACAGATACTGTTTTACAAGTCTCTTGTCTAATATGCCTGTCGGTGTCGATGACCCACTCACAAAGGCTGACAGACAGTCTCGCCTTTGTTTAATCTATCGTTATGTTGTAACAGAACAGAACCGGCAACAACAACACAGGGCGCTTCGTTGCTTAGCTGATTAATAATACACTACTGTTTAATTATCCCAGCATTGTAGTTGGCAGCAGGGGTATTTATGTAACTTTAATTCTTCTCGTGAGAAAATAATCTTCATACATTATTTCTACGTATGTCGATAAATTTTACTTATTAATTAATACTATTTACGAAGTTCTCTGCTTTTGTTATCACATATTTGTACATCCATGTAGTGTTTGAGCTCGCACAGGAGACAAAAGAGTCACCAGTGTACGGATCTCGCCGAAGGATTTATAAGGGTTATATACACTCGTTCATTTTCTGCGCGGTGGAGCTATTTAGAAATTATTCAGTTAACACAAAAACAGCAATAATATGGATGACGACTTTGAATACCATCTGAAGCTGCCATCGTCACCATACAGTGATGCGAGTAAACACAGCAAAGCGGATCTAAATACCACACCGACAGACTGCATTAAGGAACCCGTCGTCATCCTTCTTGGTTGGATGGGTTGTAACTACAAGCATCTCTCGAAATACAGTGAATTTTACGAGGCGAAAGGGTATGTATGACACGCAACATCTCCGCAAAAGTACAAACGTGAAAGTACAAAACACGATTGAAGGGTGGGTGGATACGTATATAGTATATGTGTAAATGTAGGTGGATACGTATGTGATGTCTGTAGTGGATGTACTTTATTGATATACTACTAAGGACTCAACACGTAAATTTAAAATTAAATATATTTGTGTGTGTGTATATACATACTGGCAAACCTTAGGCTTTGGTTATAAAATGTTAAAAACTGACACTTTATGTTCGTGTATGATGGGTTTTGTTTTTCTTTCCTAATTAAATTAACTATTTGCTCTAATTCACCTCCTCATTTCGATGATGTTCTTACCAGACAAATGATTTGATCTTCTGAGACCGTATATAGAAACAAAAATGATTGCAGTATGGTAGACACATATTATCCATTCCAAAATAACTAAATACTTCACTTAAACATTTATCATTTGCTGTCAAAATTTTCTTCGCAAGAAGTGCGACTTGGTCGCTAATGCGATTCCCTTCTACTTTTTATTACGAATCGACTGCCCGTAATTTTGGTAATCAAAACTTAAAATGTCCACAATACATGCTTAGAATTTTTATGCCGAATTTCTCTACCACCAAATAAGTTATTTATTAATAATGGTTTTGGTAAAGTTTCTACATTTTAAATTAACAACTTCGCTCCTGTTGTTGCTTATGAGCCTCACCATCACCACTTTTTTCTATAATCCTCACTCTAAATTCTGAATACAACTTGAATTTATTCCTCAGACCTTATTTCCATCACTTCTTAGAATGAATCAATGAAAATTGGGTCCCAATTTACCTAATTGTACCAAGTTTTGGTATTGTCTAGGACCGTCCTGGTTGGGGTACAAGTTTCGTGTTCGTAATTATTAAATCAACATTTTTTTTGTTATAAATGTTCTTTGTATCAAAATGTTACGTTTTATTTTGGTAATTCATGTTTTAATTGAGAAAGCGATGCTAAAGATAACCCCCAAATTAAGTTTTATTCTAATATTGGTATCATTTTTCATTATTATTTGTTTTTAATGACTATAAATTGTGCTATAACGGTTTTGCAACTAATTCTGCACAGATGGGTCCCGTATCGGTCGAAGAAGGTAAATAATCACGACCAGATTTAAGGATCTAGTTAAGATAATTCACATTTTCTGAAAAAAAGTGTGCGCCTCTCAGTTTCTTTTTTGTTCCTCCCAACAATAATAGGACTTTAATGAGTACAACGAACCCATTTAGATTTTAATCTACTGTTGCACATTTCCTCGCTTCACCAGTTTGTTCCTATATGCCTATAGGTGGTGATGACCTGTATGAAAACGGGTCAGGCTGACTTAGTTGGAGCACAATAGTTACAGGTTTCGATTCCAGTTGGAAACCTCTTCACATAACTGGCATCGTTAATAGCCTTGAGTAAGGCAGGAACATTAGAAATATCAGTTCCTCTCCCAAAGGAAACCCTTTATTAGCAAACCTGAACTTTAATGTTTCGGAGATCAGCTGTATTTTTCATCGACTGTTTACTTATGTATCTCGTGGACAAAAGAGGACTCCTGGTTGCTATCCTACTGCGAACATTACATTATGTTGTAAGGTCCCAATCAGCTTAGTTCAAATAAACCTATAAGCATAGCTTAGAGGTTTGTAGGTTGAACGATTGAGTGCGTTTTATTGATCCACGTGCTTCAGATGATATATCCTGCATCCATCGACTACTGGACGACAACTGCACACTCCGACATGCAGTGGTTAATCCTATGGTGTGCAATGTAGCAGTCTGGGCATGTTGAATCTTCTACATTGTCCAGTCTGTTCCTGTATGTCTGCTGCTTTAGTCCCAAGACAGCTCTCACTGATCAAAACTATAATCAAAGATGCTCCGTCCATAATTGCCCTGGTTTTCCTTTCTTTTCTTTTCTTTTTGTCACAGCATATAAATTAAAAAGCCTTCTTGCATAACATAATGATTAAATATTTGAACTGTTAAACCTATACCCAGATGACTTACTTCACTTCAAGCAAAATATTTACCCTATTTCTGTTATTTACTGTGATCCTATTTGTAACCCTTTTCAACTATAAAGCACTTGATGTGTCATCTACTTACATCACATTTGAGCTATGCAACCAATTCTTTCAAAACTTATGGGAGGGGTGGTCTGAGCTAGTTAACATCAATAATATTTATGATATTATATGGGCCATCTTTATTTTGTGGCTGTTCACTTTGATATTTTGTGATATTGAGTAGTGTATTTTCACATCATATATTTATGTAATGTTAGTAATTTTGTTTATGTTTCATCTTTCATCTTTCATTCTTCTTCCTACGTTGACTGTTTTCCATTAAGGTTTGCATGGGGACTGGTGCCACGTAAAAAGCACCCAGTCCACTCTGTAAAGTGGTTGGCATTAGAAAGGGCATCCAGCCATAGAAACCATGCCAAAACAGACCATGGAGCTTGGTGCACTGGCTTGCCAGCATGGAAGATGAATGTTACATAATGAAACTGTTGTACAAGGAGAGAAATTCATCAACATCTGGCTAAGTAATGGGATTTGTAATGTCTTGTAGCTACAAGAATCTCTAGCTCTCCAATAAATAGCTTTTCAATAAATTAGCTCTTCACCCCAGTTGTTTTGTGTCCCACCACCACCACCAGTCATAGTATATATAGAACCATGGGAGATTTGGCTGCTATTTTTATTAGTTTGGATGATGTTAGAGGAGTATTGAACCTCATCAAGATTTGAACATGAACATAGTTACTATATTTCAAAGAAGATATCTCTGCTGACCACATCATTGCAGTATTACTTGGTCAAACTCTTGAACCTGATCTATTGACCCATCTTTACTGTTCTGCTAAGAAGCCTCTATAACCCATCACTCAGCCTGATAAAAAAATAGTAGCCAAATTTCAGTGGTTCTAAATACACTGTTACTAAATGGTGGGAAAGAACTAGATAATCATATCTTGGATGCCTTTGATTAAAGATCTATTTTATCAGGGCTGACTTGAGACTCAGCAAAAACAGTGAACCATTGATACTTAAAACTATATCACAGCATGTGTTCCCATCTCTTGTTCATCTACCATTACTGTAAGATAGTGTTTGTCATGTACCCTCTTCTCCCTTTCTTCAAATTGACTCTAGTACCACAATGGTATACATTACCCAATGTAATAGTATTTCTTGCTATAATGTTATAAATTCATTCCTATGTTGGTTTACATAATCCTGTTTTAATTTCCCAGTCTGACATAGATCTAAAAATCAAGGTTTATTGGATTATTGGAGTAGGCCTGAATGTTACAGCTGGATGACTGCTATTTCTATGTCTAACGCAATGGTTTATAGAGGTTTTTTTCCTTTCTTTGCTTCTCTCTCTCTCTCTCTCTCTCTCTCTCTCTCTCTCTCTCTCTCTCTTTCTCTCTCTCTCTCTCTCTCTCTCTCTCTCTCTCTTTAGAGAAAATAAGTTTTTTATTGCAATTTGTACATAACATCAAAACTGGATTAAAAAAAAAAAAAAACTAAATTTTAACCTGTATATAATTTAAACTACAGAAAATTATGTTCTTAATTCTTACTTCAATAAATGATATATCTAATTATCCTGGCTTTATAGACAGAATATCAGTTTTTATTTTTTACATTTAAAAAAATATATAATTTTATTTTTGCATTGTTCCTGTTTATTATGGTACATCATTTGTGAACCTCACCTTTAGCCACTCAGCTGTGATGTGATACCAATGATGGCTTAGGTGCATGCAATATCTCTTTATGTCACAATACATTGCCTTTAGCATCCTTTGAACTCTTTTATCTTCTGGTCAGTAGACTTTTTATCTTCTGTTATGTAGTGTTTCTGTCTTACCGTTTCCTTTGTATGATCATGATCATATCCAGCCCAAATATTCTTCCTGCCTTATTATCAACCCAGTCAGGTCTGGCCTCTCACACCCAATAATGTCTTTATGAAAATAAAGAAGCACATCATTAAAATACCAAAACTACAATATAATGCATGATTAATTCAAAACAGCATGAATAAATAAGCATTACCTTTGACAGAATAATATGAATGTTAAAGGGGCTAAGAACTAAACTTCTTAACTATTTGACTTTGTATCCATATAGCATATGTAATGTGTAGTGTTATAAAGTTTAAACGCCAAATATATATTAAAACCCAAATTTATAAATAAATTAGATACATTTCATATCTGAAATTCATTTTTAATTCACTGTAAGTAATATGAGGTTATGATTAGTATGACTGATATTTCTGATGATGATGTATTTTTCTTTACTAGTTTTACTGTATTTTACTGTCTCACCTGTATTTAGCTATGAAATACGGCAAGATGATGTAAACAAAATACTAAATTAGATATTTTTTAACATATTGTTTCTTGCTTACCTATATGGCTTTTTATTAACTTTGAATTTTCACTAATTGCAGGTGTGTCACCATTTCTTACATTGCTGCCACCTCAACTATTTTGTTCAGTCCGGCAAAAGCTAAAGAACATGCCCAGAAAATCCTTCAACTTCTTATAGATTTCAGTTATGAAGATAACCCTATTTTTTTCCACATCTTCAGTAACGGAGGTTCCATCATTTATCAACATGTTTGTTCACTCTTAGGCAATGCTGCAGAGTTTAAACACCTTAAAGTTTGTGGATCTGTTTTTGACAGTGCTCCAGGGAAACCTCGGCCAATCAATGCTATAAAATCCATTCTGATTGTTTTCCAACATTGGAATATTATCTTTCGGTTGTTTGCTGCTCTCTTTTTGTTCATCTATCTACATTTCACTGTCATTAAACACAAGATTTATACTTATTTTATGGGACCAGACCATGGTGATGTCTATTCATTCCTGAAAAATGACTCCAAACATTTGATGCCTCAGCTCTATCTATATTCCTCTGTTGATAAAATAATACCATCTGACGACATTGAACAATTGATAAAGTTTCGTGAAGAGAGTCTTGGGGTTAAAATCTTTAAACATAAATGGACAGATTCTTCACATGTCAAACACTTTGTCTCTCATAGGGAAACCTATATTAACACTTGTTACAGCTTCTTGGATACATGTCTGAAAAAACTTATTCAATAGTCTGAAAGTTCAAAGTTTTAAGCCAAGGTTTGGAAATGTATTTTCTATTTTTTTTATATATTTTTTTAATTAGATTAATTATTGTTGCTTCATACAACCTAAAGGCAAGTATATGTTATAGTCACTTTTTTGCCTAATTATTGGATTTAATAGCAGTGGTGGGCTAATTGTTTCAATAATATATCTGCAATTATACACATTTTCTATCTAATTTTATCCATGCATTAAACAGTTAAAAGAAGTGATGAAAATAATAACCCAGAGCATGACCATTCCATCTGCTGAAACTAGTGCTTGTGTTTGTATCTCGGAAAAAAAATATATTTTCTTTATTATGTTACCAGCATGGCTTACTGTGAAGAATTGAATACCTTACAAGACATATTGTGATTGAAAATAAATAATATAGAATTAAAGGATGGCTTAAAAGTAGTCCTAAAAGGTATAGGGTTTCAGTAGCTTTAAGGGTTTTTGATTTTGTTTTCCTTCACTAAGCCTCCCTAAGTTCAGGTAAAGTGACAGTCATGAGTGGATTTGAATTCTGCAGGCAGTAAACAATTTGGAAGAATGTCTAGGCATGTTTTATATTTATAAAATTGTAAAGTGTGGTTAGTGAGGATGTCTAAAGATATAGGAGAGAATTTAAAGCCAGGAAGAGAATTTATTCTTGGACATTTGAGGGAATGTAGAGATCAAAGGGGTATTGTCAACAGAAGTGAACACCTCAAATAACAAAGAAGTTTTAAATGTATTACAATAGAAAAAAATTTGACTCTATTGTCTGCATATCCTAAATAGCTTTTAATATGAACTGTTTGAACCTTGGATTAAGTTTAAATTACTGTAGACATAGCTTTTCAGTTCCTTTATATATATGGGTATGAAGGAGAGAAAAATCAATGTTTCCATTATCTTTGAAATGTTAGCAGTAAGATGATTCTAGTGAGGTTGGAAGTTCTTTTTATTGTATGCTTACGCTAAGGGAGGTTGAATTAATTTTTCAGTATAGAGTAGTGTTTTTTGGAAAATAAGAGACCAGATGAAAATTTGATTGAGGGTATGGTTTGTGTTAAGATTAGAATTGATGGTGAAAGTACATGGCCTAGTGGTTGAGGTGTTGCACTCATGATCATGAGACCGTGGTTTCAATTCCCAGACTGAGCAGTGCATTGTGCTCTTGAGCAATACATTTCAGTTCAGGTTACTCTTCAATCACTTCAACATCTGACATGTGGCACACCATGCACCTGTACAGGTAATATCCATTTGTGGAGAGAGTGGGATCAGGTACAGCACAAACATTTGATCACTATAAACAAATCATCTGTGTAGGGTGCTCAGCAAGAAGTTACAGAATCATTTTCCTTGGACTACAAGAAACTACCATAAAGGAGTTGGTAATGAAGTGAATGAATGGTGTTGGTTGCAGGGGCATGGGTGTTGCTGACAGTCAAATCTGGGTTGAGCAGAAAAGAAAATATAATAGAAAGTTGACGAAAATTCTTTGTCTAAGACCCAGCTGTTTTGTTTCAGTGAGCTAATGGATAAATCATTCCTTTTTGTAGTGATTCATGGAGGAGGGTTGTGCAAGGATAAGGGACTAGGGGACAAATTACAGTGGGATTATTTTAACATCCACTTTTCCATGCTTGAACCTGAAATCATGTGGTTGGGAAGCAAACTTTTCAACCATACAATCATGTCTATGCCTATTACTTATTTTAGAATGGAGCATAGAGGACAGGTTGGTAAAAATAGTGGACTTCGTTTTGTTGGGGACTAAATGTGATCAGTACTAACATAATGTGACTACAATAGGTGAAGATTGTTTCTCAGAAAACAGTGTAGTAAATTCAATGAATTTTGTTTTTTGTATTGGAAAATTGATAATCTTCACTGTTTTTTAATGCTGTTTTTCTCATTACAAATTTATTTCTTTTTCAGAATCTGTGTGCTATGACAATGAGATGAGATATATATATGTGTGTGTATATATATATATATATATATATATATATATATATATATATATATATATATATATATATATAATGTAATACTCTGCTTGTCACAACATTCATGTGTTCGAGTGTTATGTATGAAATGGTCTTAACCATGGAACAAAATTGAAGACATAGTTGAAATTTTTAACAAAATGAAACAATCTTTTGAAGAGCAATCAATTTAAGCATCAAATAAATATTTTTTTAAATGTATAAAATGTAAAATTTCCACAGGTCCTGCTAATTATCATATGGCTGATTAACTCATTTGTCAGTGCTCACAAAGATGTTGTGCAAGTTTTTTTTTTAATCTCCCAAAGGCACACAACTAGCAAGATCATATTTGTATGAAGGCTTATATAGTGTATTTTTTAAATTTTAATTTTATATGCTTAAGTTTTGTTAAATAATGGCTTTCAAATTTTGGAATTTATTTATTTCAACAGTTAAGCTTGGTGAAACCTAGGTTTGGAATATTGACTAGTTCAACTCATTAGCATTTAAACCAACCATATCTGGCCCAAATATTCTACCTGTCTTTTGTTCAAACCAGATAGATATGACCTTGCACACCTATCTTACAATATCATTCTAAAAGTAACCAATCATTGAAATCTTGAACTTACAAGATATGCATGCTTAATTCAGAACAATAAATAAACATATTTGACAGAGTAATCTGAATGCTAAGGTTATCGTGTGGTTTGTGACAATAACAATGGTAATAGGTGGGGTAAACAGTTCCTTCAAATTCATTAATGTTTCTGGTCTTTATCTTCTAACCTAAAAGAAAAACTTTTTAAAAAAATCCTGTGAGTTGTGAATGTATACATTTGTAAGTCTGTATTTGAAATTTTGATTACTTGGTTTGAATAGATTATAATCTCCTCGGAGTGCATAACAATATTTTCTGGAACATCAGCTAATTCTTGAGGTAGCAGACTGTTAAATATTGCAATGGGGATTTCATTTGAATGTAGTACAAGTCGTATTATAGTGTCAAAATCAGGTCCTGATAAAGTAAAACCAAGTGAAAGTTTGTGCTCAGCACACCCAAATTACCTAGAACTGTCAAATCTAATTCAATAGACAAAAAATTGAAATTTGTTCCCCAGTGTTATCTTTTAGTAAGCCAATCTCTCTTTGCTGTGCCATCTAATGTGATTTGACCCTTTACCTGTCCTGTGAATTACATCAGATACACAGGACATATTTTTCTGGTGTCTAAGCATCATAGAGTAACTTGGGACTTATGAAAGGAAAGCTTTATACTAGTCAGAATGTATGAAATAAGGGCTAACTAGAAGTCTGAAAAAAAGTGTGGCGGTTTATAACAAACTTATGAAAATGCTTTGAACAAGCAAAGGGTTAAGTGACCATTATCATAACCTAGTGATTCAGTGACATTCATTTGTCTACATTCTTAATTCATATCTCAGCAAAATCCCATTATCTTTCAATTTTCTTGGAGTCAAAACCAAAATATGTGGTCTAGTGAGTGTCACAATTGGTTACTGTCTTTTTATATTAATCTGTGACAACCCATGATCAAAGGCGACCCAATTGTGACCATCCTTTACTTTTAGGAGTATGTCTGAGATTACATTATCCAATGTGTCTTTTTCTTATTTAAGATAGTAGTGTGATTTGAAGGAGACATAACTGCTACTTCTAGGAAAATGAGTGTTCACATACAGGATGCATTCTTTTTCCCTGTATCAGGCATACACAACCTTTGAGGAGGGACCACATGTAACATGGTTCATTATCAAACAGGACAATTATTTAAAAAATTGAAGGTGGTTTTATAATAGGCACACCATTCAGATGTGGCCCACAGGCTGCAGTTTCCCTGTGACTGTCGTAGATGGTGAACTGACTCGTTTTAAGTCATTTTAACTGAAACTTGTCTCAAAGATTCTAGGTCCTTGCAGGCAGACCAGTTATATATATATATATATATATATATATATATATATATATATTATCATCATCATTATCGTTGTCGTTTAAAGTCCGCTTTCCATGCTAGCATGGGTTGGACGATTTGACTGAGGACTGGTGAAACCAGATGGCTACACCAGGCTCCAATCTGATTTGGCAGAGTTTCTACCAAATCAGATTATAGAAACTCTGCCAAATCAGATTGGAGCCTGGTGTAGCCATCCGGTTTCACCAGTCCTCAGTCAAATTGTCCAACCCATGCTAGCATGGAAAGCGGACGTTAAACGACTATGATGATGATGATGATATATATATATATATATATATATATATATATACTGGAGAATATATTTGAAGTATATGCAGTGATAATGTCACTGCCATAAAGTATTTTTGTAATAATTTCAAAAAAATAAAGATGGAGAAAGTCTTTTAAATTTGGGGAGTCTTAATGATTATGTTTTTGCAGTTTTAAATGTTACTAATCCCTTCCGTCCATTACCAACTGCTTGAAATGGTGTAATTCCATCAATGCTCTGAACTTCCCCCCCCCCACACACACACACACATACGTGTACAGATATTCTCGCCACCCTACCCCAATCTCTCTTATTGTCAGACAGAATTTGTTGAGGCAGATCTTCTTTGGCCAGATGCCCATCCTGTAGCTGGTCCTTACCTGTTTCCAAACAATATTTTCCCATAGCTTGACATATATTTCATGGAAGGTTGGAAACAAACAGCCTTACTTATATGATGATGATGCTCATTTACTCCTATCATGTCATGGCTAGACAAGGTTACATGCAAACGCATACATGCTCACATACAGAGAGAAAAAGACTGTCCTTGCATATATCTATCTCTCTCATGCAGCCTCTAGTTACTGAACACTAAGAAACTAAAGCCTTGCTTGCTCCCTGCACACACACACACACACACACACATACACACAAACTAAATCAATAACTCAAAGTGTCGCAATGTTTGCATGTTAGATGAGTAATTTGATCTGAGATTGAGTGTTTGGATAAGGCAGTGAGCTGGCAGAATCGTTAGCATGCCGGGCAAAATGCTTAGCGGTATTTCGTCTGTCACTACGTTCAGCGTTCAAATTCAGCTGAGGTCGACTTTCCCTTTCATCCTTTCAGGGTCGATAAATTAAGTACCAGTGAAACACTGGGTTCGATGTAATCGACTAGTACCCTCCCCTCAAATTTCAAACCTTGTGTCTATAATAGAAAAGATTTAGTGTTTGGACTAAATTACATCACAAAATAGTTACTATTCTACATACATCTTATCATACACACTTTTACTTTATTGCATTGTAATATTATACTTTAAAAATGAGGCAGTGAGCTGGAAGAATCATGAGTATGCTGGACAACATACTTAGCAGCATTTCATTTGTCATTATGTTCTAAGCTCAAATTCTACTGAGGTCAACTTTGCTTTTTATCTTTTTGAGGTTAAGATAAGTACCAGTTGAGCATTGGGATCTATGTAATCAACTTAACCACTTCACACAAAACTACTAGCTTTATGTCAAAATTTGAAACCAGTGTTACACTTTAAATAGGATGGTTAATTAGTAGAATGATTAGTCTTATGGTATTTGTTTCAGTTCTTTACTCTGAGTTGACTCCTTGCTGAAGTCTACTTTTTTTTTTCTCCCTTCCATAGTCAGTAAAATAAAGTACTAAATTAGATATTTTCTTTTCCCAAATTTGTGATTACTTAAAAAATCAGTATACACTTTGCATTGTGGGGAAATTTCCTTCATCAGCTGTCAACTGAATATCACAATGATTTCAGTACTTTCCAACAATTTTACTCCTTCTACTAGTGACACCGAATAGCATTGATGCTAACAGGGAATATTCAGATTATTTGTGCCTACACTAACATGCATTTCTTTTTCTTTGTTATTCATTCCCTCACCATATCAATCCAACTGCAATCATAACCACTCCATGCAGTAACTTTTCTTTTTATTACTTGCTGAGGAATTTTTCTTTATTGTATAACAATAATAATATAAAATGAATGCAAAGTGAATATAAATGTATGTTTGGTTACAATGATTATAAATACGTAAGTTCTATAAAAATGTTTACACATGCATGCACACATACCCAACAAATAATAAGCTGCTTCACAGTTTAGTTTCCCTTGGCTTAAAGCTGACAACTGATTTTACAATCATGATGAATTAGATTCTGATCTATGCGATTAGCCATTGCTTTAAAGTGAGGAAAAAAGGATCAAAGATACATCCCAAACCATAGGCTAATAAGCCCTGTTTCCTGGATTCTGTAGCATATATATATTCCCTTCCCCTTGGATAGGATGCCAGTCCATCACAGAATTGTTCACCTTTGCCAGCTAAGTGGTACATGAAATGAATTGTTTTGCTCAAGAACACTACACTTCACCCAGTCCAGGAACCGAAACGACAATTTTACAATCATGAATGCAACACCTCAACCAGTAACCCACACACCTTCACATAAAATATAGTGGAACTGATAAAAAAATATGTATATCAACACTTAACTGGTTATGATATATAGAGCAAATGTCGGAGAAATAATGTAAGTTTATTCTGTTGATGATCCATTGTGATTCTGCATTTAGTTACACTTGGGACATCTAATGTAGAGGTTGTAATGGTGAAATGTATGAAAGAAACAAATTATATTGACTTTTGTGTTTATCACAATTTCCCCTACATTTGCTCTGTATATCATAACCAATAACACTTAGTAAGTGCAGTAGTAACCACACTACTACGCTGAGAGCAAATTGGATTATAATACTCCATATGTAACTCTAAACTCACCAGTAGCAATCATAAATCTAACAGTATCCACAAGATATACTATATCTCTACTTAAACTAAATTCACTGAACAAGTGGTTTCAATATGTATTTCCAACTCTTTAAATGTTTCCACAAAGGGAAATGAAAATTTTAGTTGAATTTAACCAGTATGTTTATTAACAAACATCCTAGCATAGTGTAAAAATCAGTCGAAAAGGGGATCGTTTGAAAACCATGGTATACTGATTTTTCTGACCTAAAGTTAGCTATTATTTCACACTGTTACAAGACCACTTTTTAGCTTTCTTCTATTTACTTCTTCAATATATTAGATTTTTTCCAAATATAGTTAAATTTGGCTTTTGTTTGTTTTTCCTTGCAACATTGTTTTGATGTTTTCTTTCAAAAATAAACCCTCTTACTATAAACATTGATTTTATTAAATAATTATTCTTACTTTTGAAGACGTATTTGTTTACACTGTGAAGCAGGTTGCAACTTGTTAGGTGTGAATCAAAGTTTAAAACAAAAATTTATATACAAGCTTGTGTTGAAACAAATTAACATAAAGTTTTGATGGAAGGTTTTGAATTAGTTTACATTTAAGTACAAAATCGTAGGACCAGGAGCAGTTTCAGGCAGGTTGGTATCAAAAGGGTTAAAATGTTGAATTCTTTAAAGAAGAGTGGTCTTTTTGATAATTTGATCAGAGTTATCAAATATACTAAATATTTATATAAAATATAAAGAATATTCATGCTGACATTAATTAAATAATTGGTCTCTTGTGTTATTTAATAATAAAGTTTCTTCAAATTGAAGTGCTATTGACATGGCTGTGTTCAACTGAATGTTTTGCTCAGAATGTATATGAAAATATTAAACTGTTGACTATGAAATAAAATGGTAATCCAATCCAGATTTTGTGTGACTTATCATTACAAATCTATTTTATCTAATTTATATTTGATTGAGCAGGGTGTTCTGTCTGACCTACAGGGTTTACATTTTCTTTCTCTGGTCTGTAAACAGCATATGAGAGAGATTTAGTTGATATCTAAGTGGACTGTTGAAGTCTATGTCTATAAGTTAGCTTACAACGTTGACCCCATCACCACCACCACCACCACCACCCAAAGTATTAACATGGCAAGCATTTGCAACAGATTTCTGGCTTGGAAGTACTTTCATCTTTCCCACTCAGAGAGAGGAAAGAAAGACAATAAAGAGGTATGGGAATTGCCCTACTATACTGATTAAGATAAAACAATATCTATTTTGCACTCTGTTATAAATATATATTAGTGACAAAGGCAGTATTAATACCAAGAGGTAATATTTGTCCCCACTTAAACATGGAGGGTCTGTTAGAACAAACTATACTGTGGTAGATACCATGAAAGAAACTCTCATATTGACTTTTGGTGCCAAATGCACTATTGTTATATCACTAGCAACATGTGTTGGCACTCTGTCACTTACGACGCTGAGGGTTCCAGTTGATCCGATCAACGGAACAGCCTGCTCGTGAAATTAACGTGCAAATGGCTGAGCACTTCACAGACACGTGTACCCTTAACGTAGTTCTCGGGGATATCCAGCGTGACACAGTATGACAAGGCTGACCCTTTGAATTACAGGCACAACAGAAACAGGAAGTAAGAGAGAGAGAAAGTTGTGGTGGAAGAGTACAGCAGGGTTCACCACCATCCCCTCATGGAGCTTTAGGTGTTTTCGCTCAATAAACACTCACAATGCCCGGTCTGGGAATCGAAACTGCGATTCTATGACCGCGAGTCCGCTGCCCTAACCACTTGGCCATTGCGCTTCCACCACTGTGGTAGATACCATGAAAGAAACTCTCATATTGACTTTTGGTGCAAAATGCACTATTGTTATATCACTAGCAATATACCGAATGCATTTTGCACAAAAAGTCAGTATGAGAGTTTCTCTCGTGGTATCTACTGCAGTGTGGTTTGTTCTAACAAACTATTCACATTTAAGTGAGCGTAAATATTACCTCTCTATTATAAATGTTAATGTTTTGCACATGTTAGCTGTTGGGTTGTGTTACTAACTCCTACTACTGCATGAAGTCTAAAAGTTAAACCATTATCGCTGGTGGTTGTACATGGTGTAGATTGCAGCCTATGTATTAAGAGTGGGCGTTCTTTTTCAAGAAGCAAGCTGCATCAGGCGGGCTGCAGTAGTAAAATAAAATTGATGATAATTTTTCATTAGGTTGGCCACACAGTCCCACAAGCTGCAATTAGCCCATGACTGGCTTACAAGCATTATCACAGCAAATTGGAACAGCTTATGCAGTTAAAGAGAGTACCTCTATAGAGGTGCAAAAAACTCAAGAAACTCTGTCAGTGAATTCAAAATGATTTACTTCAGTCAGCTGACTGTTATATTAAGAAAAAAAAGCAACATTGCAGATTTAATCAAAATGTCTTAGAGTTGCCAAATGCTGCCATTTCACAGCTTGATATCAATAATGATTATTCATATCAAGCTGTAAAATGATAACATTTGGCTACTCTAAGACATTTTGATTGATGTCTGTTATGTTGCTTTTTTTTTTCTTTTTGTAAAGCTTTTAAATATTTTCTACAATAGACAGAACCTCTATGCATTTGTTAGCAACAACAGCTAATTCTCCCTACTCTCATAAGTAAGGAAAGAATACATTAGTCAATATCATCATAGATACACAGTGTCTAAAGATGATCATGGCAGGATTGCTTGTTATAGGTTTTCTTGATCAAGGCTGACCCAGGATTAAACGCCAATATTCTGGTGCCACAGAAAAAGCACCCAGTCTACTGTGTAAAGCGGTTGGTGTTAGGGAGGGCATACAGCTGTAAAAGCCACACCAAAGCAGACGATGGGGTTTGACAGTCCCCTAGTTTACCAACTCATATCAAACCATGTCAGCATGGAAGATGGATGTTAAATGATGGTGATGGTCACTTGAAAATGACAGTAAAGAGTTTTGAGTTTATTACCCACAGTAGATACTGAAGTTGATAATGATCGTTGTTGTCTTACAAAACAGCCTGAACCCAACCCAGAACCATGTGGTTGCGAAGCAAGCTTCTTACCACACAGCCACATCTGCGCCTATACTAGTTTTTAATTTTTCTATTTCTATATAGATGATAAAAAACAAACCACAGGCAGGAAATTTGGAAAAGCAAACAATGTCTGTGTATGTAATATTTTTAATGAATTTAACATTTTAATTATTGGAATACCTATAAGATCCTCTTGGTTTAGTAAATTAACTTTGGCCAATAAAATTCTTTGTATCTGATGGAGCTTAGATCTGCTGAGAGCAACAAGCAACTAACCATGTGTGAATGCATTAGTAGAATTGTAAAGACAGTACCTTAATAAAATTTTAATGAGGAAAACAAGTATTTATTCACGAGTTCTGTTAAGAGAATGTTGATTTATTTTATTTTCCCTTTACAGCTTTTTAAAAGAAAGTTTCATATCTGAAAGTGGTATTCTTTTATTTATTTTTTTTACTTGTTTCAGTCATTTGACTGGAGCCATGCTGGAGCACTGCCTTTAGGACTTATTCTTTGTAAGCCTAGTACTTATTCTATCGGTGTCTTTTGCTGAACCACTAAGTAATGGGGATGTAAACACAGACACACAAACATATACATATATAAATATATATGTATATATGACAGGCTTCTTTCAGTTTCTGTCTACTCACAAGGCTTCAGTTGGCCCAAGGCTATATTAGAAGACACTTGCCCAAGGTGTCATGCAGAAGGACTGAACCCGGAACCATGTGGTTGGTAAGCAAGTTTCTTACCACACAGCCATGCCTGCGCATATGTAGCTTAATATTTTCAACAATCATGTCGAAAAATGTTTTTTTGTGTGTGTGTGTATGTACACACACACAAAAAAAAACATACAGAGGGAGAGAGTGTAAGAAAAAGATGGGGTGAGCATGCTGGGTGAGAGATTAGGATAACAATTTTCACCAAAGTTTGGTAACACACAACACTGCTTGCATGATGGTGACACTCATTTACAACTATCACACCATATCAAGGCAAAGAGATAGTCGCACACACATGCGTCCACACGCATAGATTTAAATATACATGATAGGCTTCATACCATTTTTATGTACCCTCTCCTTCTTTCTCTCCAGGGACAAATGCAACTAGCTTAGCTGCCCACCTACTTAATCGGCTATCTTTCGTCTCAACTCGAAATTTGTCAACGAACTACTCGGTAATTTCCATGGATGTATCAAAGGGAAAGTTATATGTGTGTACCTGTTTCATGTGTGTGTGTGTAGTACGATCCGTTAGATGTGCAATGTCAGTGTGAACACATGACAGAGTGTAAGCGCCCTTAGAGAAATGTTGGACATGAGAAACAAGTAAAAGAATAAAAGAATACCAGAAAAATGTTCCGTACCACTGAACCAAGAAGGTTCTTTGAATATGTATGATGTATTGTAAGGTTAAATAGTTTACGTTTGTGTTACTGAGATATTTTGGTTGGTTTATATAGTTGTAGTGAAACTAACACCTCGATTGCCATTGTATACAAAGAAGCCATCTCCTTGCTGTTATAAATATATTCAAGATCGGCCGTAGGAGAAAACACATTTCCCTGTCATCACGTGACTGATTATTATTTGAAGCGGCAAATGCTTCGAACCGTTCCCACCAGAACGCAAACTGACCAATCACGGCCCCTAATAAGGTCACGTGATAGTGTTTTTCTAATCCTCTCCTGGAGCCCCCAGAATGTTATAAATAGCCAAATTATACCCGGCAAATTCGTCTCTGTTCAGATCTCTTAGAGACTGTTCCGTGTACCACACAGCAGCAGCAGTTCCAGCGACTACATCAACAGCTTCGTCCAGCTACGACTACCACCGACGTCGCCATCAGCAACACGAGTCTATGACTACTAACCAGCATCATCGCCACCAGCATTCGCCAACATAGTCAACGCGACTTTAACTATGAACTACAAGATTCGCCAATATCATCAACATGATTTCTACGTACACCACTAACCAAACTACCACGGCACATCTCTCTCTTCGATTCTGTTAGGTGTTTCAGCTTCACCACGATTAATAATAGACAAGAGTTCAGCCAGCGACGAAGATCTGTATAACAAGAACCCGGCCCGGCATGGAAGCCACAACATCACAACTAGTGATCGCTCTGCCACATACATGCCTCAACTTCTTTCATGTACAGACTCTTCCTATTGTGTACTCTAAGAACTGGTATAAATGCTCACACGTGTTACTGACTTTTTTTATCTGCTGTATATAACGCATACACATACATGTATCACTCACACACACTCTTTTCCTTATACGACGGCCTGTCTTTTATTATGTTTTTATATGTCACATTCACACTCACACACAGACATACATTTTAATGCCACAATAAATATTTCTGTTATTCATCTCATACGGTTGTCTTCTCTCGTCTTAATTACTGGCAATTTACGAATTCACTAATGTTATCGAAGTATAACATTTTATATATCATCTTTGATATAATTTTTGTGTTCGAACGTGTGACGCGTTTAAATAAAAGGAGTCCCCTGTTTTTCCATTCGTCACCATTTCTCCTTTTTGGGTTCGCACGGTCGTTCTTACATAGTCATTAGTGTTACATTACTTTCTATATTCTATAACTGTCACAATATACTTTTCTAGGCCTGAAATTTTTGTGGCGAGGGGCCCAGTTGATTAGATCGACCACAGTACACAACTGGTACTTAATTTATCGACCCCGAAAGGACGAAAGGCAAATTCGACCTCGGCAGAATTTGAACTCAAAACGTAAAGACAGACGGTCATACATAATATACAAACATTTCTCATGGCACCAGTACACTGTTTACAGATGCTTGCATTTTTTATGTTTTCCGTGAATTTTTCACGGGTCCAGCTAGTGTATTTATAATTTTACCAATTTAACAAAGTGAACTGAAAGCAATAGGGTTCTTCGTCCTTCAAAATTGACCAAGGAATACCCTGAGAAAGGTCAAAAGGTCAGCACATTCGCATCAATCTCTGAGTGCAAAAAGGCTAAAACAATGAGTTGAAGATTTCTTTGACAATGCGGAAATATGTGGATTCGATTTCGAATTTTAGCTTAGTTATTCTGTAGCTATTCGCTGCATCCCTATATCTAATCAATCGTCATGCTTCTAATATCAGTAACAGAAGACAAAAATAAAAAATAAAAATACTGTCAAAAACGAAACTTGCCGAATAGACAGAAAACCTGTTTAATCAGCTTGCCTTTTCGTGCTCAAATAAAAATTTAAACAATCTTAATTTTATCAAACATGGAAAAAAAATTCCCCAATTAGAAATACAATAAAACAATGATTGGCCCGTGAGAAATATATAACCAACAATGTTATTGTTCACAAAAACCTGACAAAAGTGTTGAAAGAAAAATTAAATGAGAAAATTAGGGAAAGAAAAATGGGAATCGACATTTGCATTATCTTTTTACTATTCAATTATGTGACGCGACTGAATAAAACTGTCAATGAAAACATCGTCTAATCTGTTGTCTCCTGACGTCACTTCCTTAACAACGAGAGCGAGCAGTCAATACAAAAGGGAAAACGCTGAATGAACTATGACACAACATCTATAGCAACGACTTTGGTACTTCCGTTACTAACAAGCAACCCCAACACAACACACAACTTGACCCCCGTATCACAATATAGATATCTTCACTA